>NC_080056.1:9673144-9850644 GCF_026212465.1 Amaranthus tricolor
ACATCAGCCAATTGATTTTGAGTAGGCATATAAGTCAATTGAATAAGCCCTTCAATTAGCTTTTCTCTAGTGAAATGACAATCAAGTTCAATGTGTTTTGTCCTCTCATGGTATACTGGATTTTTGGCTATTTGCATTGCAGATTGATTGTCACAGTGTAGAGTAACCGGCTTTAAAGAATTGACATTAAGTTCCTCAAGCAAGTTAACTAACCAAGTTATCTCTGATGTTGCTTGTTGCATAGCTCTATATTCTACTTCAGAAGAAGATTTGGAGATGGTTGATTGTTTCTTACTTTTCCAACTAATTGGAGATTTTCCCAGAAGAATTAAGTAACCAGTCACAGATCTTCTGGAGAATGGGCAAGAAGCTCAATCTGAATCAGAGAAGGCCTGCAGGGTAAAAGTATCTTCTCCTTTCAATAGGATACCTTGACCAACAGTAGTGTTAACATATTGAAGGACATGTAGCAAAGCATCAAAGTGAGATTGTTTTGGAGTTTGCATGAACTGACTTAGAAGTTGAATTGCAAAAGCTAAATCAAGTCTTGTATGATTCAAAAAATTCAACTTGCCTACTAATGTTCTGTACAGAGTTGAATCTGAAAAATCATGAGGATCTTCATTATTGAGCTTGCAATGGAGAGGCAATGGAGTGTTAACTGGTCTGTGAGAAAAATGTTGTAGCTGCAATAATTCCTTGGTAAACTTATGTTGTGTGAAAACAATCCCTTCACTCACGTAAGAAATTTCCATTCCAAGAAAGTAATGAAGAATACCAAGATCCTTAATAGTGAACTCATCATTAAGATGCCTTTTAATGCTGTCTATTTCAGTGGAATTGGAACCAGTTATCAAAATATCATCAACATAGACAGCAGGGATTGTAATATCTGAAGCAGACTGTTTTAGAAACAAAGGAGGATCAATTTTTGATTGTTGATAATCCCTGGAGTTCAAGAAAGCAACAACCTTTTGAAACCATTGTCTAGAAGCTTGTTTTAAACCATAAATGGATTTCTTGAGTTTACAAACTTTATTGTGTGGGTTTGGTCTTCCCAACGGAACTCTCATATAGACATCTTCTTGTAAATTCCCATGTAAAAAGACATTGTTGACATCAAGCTGATAAATGTTCCATTTTCTTGCTGCTGCTAAAGCTATAATTGTTCTTATGGTAGTCATCTTGACAACAGGACTGAAGGTCTCTAAGTAATCTATCCCATATTTTTGATGATTACCTTGAATGACAAGCCTTGCTTTAAGTGTTTCTAAAGAGCCATCTTTATTGAGTTTTGCTTTATAAACCCATTTGGAACCAATTGCCTTTTTACCTGGTGGAAGATCAGTATATTCCCATGTTTCATTCTTATGAAGAGCTGATATTTCTTTATCCATAGCTTCTTTCCAGCCAGGATGAAGAATGGCTTCATGATAGTTGTGTGGTTCGGTATAAGTAGCTGGTAGTGCAATTGTCTGTTGTTGAGAGATGGGTAAGGAAGAAAAGTTACAATGTTGCAGAAATGAGGTTGTTGAGATAAATGAGATTGAGGAATAGGTTGGAAAACATAATCCTGCAAATGACTTGGTGGTTTAGATTGTCTAGTGGATATTCTGAGAACAGTGGCATATGTAGGAGGAGAAGAATGAAGACTAGAAATAGAATCTGTGCGGTGATTAATAATTGGAAATGAAGGACAATGTGTAATAGAAGAATTTATGTCTGAAATTGAGGAGATAAAAGAGGTTGGAGTAGGAGAAGAGGTAAGAGAAGAAAGTTGTGAAATCAAAAATAGAAGTAGGAAGGACTGATTGAGAAGTTTGAGAAGAAATATGATGGAAAGGAAAAACATGCTCATGAAATTGAATGTTTCTAGTAAAAATAACCTTATTGGTTTGTAGATCAAGAATTTTGTAGCCTTTTTGAGTGGTAGAAAAACCTAAAAAAATAGAAGGGTGAGATCTAGGAGCAAATTTATCCCTGTCCCTTTTAGAAGTGGCTACAAAACAAAGGCTTCCAAAACATTTCAAGGCACCATAATCAGGTAATTTGTTGTGAAGCAATTCATATGGGGTTTTCTAGTGTAAAACAGATAAAGGAAGTCTGTTAATAAGAAAAGTAGCATGTAATAAACATTCAACCCAATATTTGAGAGGGATTTTTGATTGAAAATATAAAGCTCTAGCTACTTCCAATAAATGCTTATGTTTCCTTTCAACTCTGCCATTTTGTTGGGGAGTACCAACAAGGCTAGTTTGATGAACAATTCCCATATTATTATAAAATTGGACAGCATTGGCATCAAAAAATTCGATGCCATTGTCAGATCTAACAATTTTAACTGATGTATTAAACTGTTTCTGAAGTAATTTGATCAAATTTTCTAGAATAGAGAATGCATTAGACTTGGTACTCAAAAGATAAGTCCAAGTGGCTCTAGAAAAATCATCAACAATGGTAAGAAAATATCTGTATCCATTGTATATGGAAGTAGCATATGGGCCCCATAAATCTACATGAAGTAATTCAAAAAGTTTACAAGCTCTGCTATTGCTAATTGGAAATGAATTATATTGTTGTCTAGCTTGAGGACATATATGACAAATGCAATCAACTGAAGGAAAATTACATGATTGAATTTGAAGATGTTTCATTTGTGGAAAAGGAAAATGTTCGAGTCTGCAGTGCCATAATTGAGTAAGATTGTGTCTGGAGTGCAAACTGGTAGATGTCAAGCATTCTTTTGATTAGAAGAGAAGTTGAAGTATGATATTCGTTTGATTTAAGAGAAGTGTCAACTTGATATAGACCATTGTGAGTATTACCAAGGACCTGAGCATGCTTCATCAAATGGTCCTGTGAAAAAGATGGAAAGAGAATAAGCAAGCAATTTGTGGGTGTAAAAAGAACAAATTTTTGAAGCTGAATGGTCAATTTATAGATTGAAATGAGATTAAATTGAAAATAAGGAACATGAAGCACATTATCAAGAATCAAATCATCTGATATTTTGACAGATCCTATGTTCATGACCTTAGCTTGTTGACCATTAGGTTGAGTTATGAAGCATTGTGTATTAACAGGTTTATAGTGTAGAAAATGTGCCAAAAAAGGGTTAATATGATCTGCTGCACCACTATCAAGAATCCAATGATCATTCATAGCAGATGACAGAAAACAAAGATTGTTACCTGCTAGAAGAGTTGATTTTGATGAAGAAGATGTATTAAGATCTTTATTTGGAGCAAACTGTTTTCCTAACATGTTTACAAATTGTTGGTATATTTTAGGTGTGATATTTTTGTCTGACTTGGTATTTGAGCTGATATTTTCATCAATTTCTGAAGTTAAATGCTGCCCTTCAGAAAACACTACAACCCTTCTTGGCTTATTCCTCAATTCAGGATGAAGTTTAAAGCATCTATCTACAGTGTGGCCTTGCATTTTACAATGTTCACAGAAATAATTGCTCCTTCTTTCTTGATTCTTATGATATGCAGAACCATTACCAGAACCAGATTGATATGAAACAGACCCAGATCTCCCTTTATTGTAATTTCCAGAATGATGACCAGTCATGTAGGGAAAAAAATTCCTATTTCCATTGGTATTAAACTGGTTTCTATTGACAGCAAAAGCATTATTTTCACTCATTGAAGCCAAATTATCAGAAAATTCTCTCTGGGTCTCATCTTGAATCAAAATACTGTAAGCAGTATTAACATTTGGTACTGGTTTAATCATGAGAATATTGCTTTTAACAGTTTTATATGCTCCATTCAAACCCATTAAGAATTTGTACAGTCTTTGATTCTTAATCAACTCAACAATTGAACCGTTAACATCACAAGTACAAAGACCACAAGAACATTTGGGAAGTTTCACAAGACTGTCATATGCATCCCACAAACTCTTCAATTTGGTAAAATACTCAGCAATTGACAAATTTCCTTGTTCAAAAGAATTTAATTCTTTATCAATTTGCAGAATTTTAGGTCCATTAGATTGAGAGAACTATTCTTTAACTCGTTCCATATATCAACAGCAGAATTACAGTAAAGAATACTGGAACTAATGTTTTCTTCACAAGAATGTAGAAGCCAAGAAATTACCATTTTATCTCATCTTTCCCATTGCTTTGCCATCTGAGGATCTGCCGGTTTTCTACAAGAACCATCTACAAATCCCATCTTATTCTTGGCCACTAAAGAAATCTGGACTGAGCATTCCCATTGTTCAAAATTCAAGTCATTCAGATGTTTGGTAGAAAGAGAATGGTTAGTATTGTCACTATGACCTAGAAACAATTCATGATTGTAATCAGGAACAAAATTCGGAAAAATTCCAGAATCCATTTCTTTCAAAAAAAAGAAAAAAAAAAGTAAGAATCAGCTACTTTTCTCAGCAAAACGTGGCTCCGATACCATGAAATTTACAGAAAAAATAGAGAAAGAAGAAGAAGGAAGGAACAAAGAGAGAAAACAGAAGGTTCTCTTATTCAGCCAAAAATTACCGAAATAGCACATACATTTGTTATATATATACAACAACTTAGCTGTCCTCTATTTTCCTATCCACATGTACTAACATATTTACAAGATTTAGCCAGCTGTCAAAGAATCAAAAAACAAAATTCTCTGTTATTTCCAACATTTCTACCTCATGTTCATCTTCATATTTGCATTTTCAGTAGTATAGTGAATAATAAAATTCTATTCCTTCTGTCCCTATGAGAATGCACTCAAATTATTTTGGGTGAAATTTAGTGAAAAGTAAAATTGGATTGGAGATTAAGACAAAAAATAAGTGGATGATAGAAATATAGCTAATTTTCCTAATTTGTAAATGAATTAAGTTATTAGGGTGTTAATGTCAATTGTATGCTCGTATGAGATACTTTTCTAAGTTATTCATGATGCGTGAAGTTTCTATTGTACTGGTGCCATCACATTCTCTTATGCGGTTATGCCTCAACATCCACTTAAATTTGTCTTTAGTTTTCTAATAGACCTCACTGTTTTAGCTCTCAAATTTATTTATCTAAATAACATGTGGCTGATAATGTCATACCATTTCCTTGATACACTTTCCAGACAAGGATATGCTAGCTAGCCGACAATTTTAACAATGATGAGAAATACAAACTCAGAAGGCTCGAGATCACCGACAAAAAGAAGGGCTTTATAAAGCTGCTACAACAGCTGACAGTTTGTGACTCAGTCTCAAACAAGGAATTTGAAGATAGATTTTGTGGAGTTGTATATGAGGGCGATGACCACGTTATATGTGTAATAGAACATGGTGACACAGGAAAGATTGTACATACGGGAATTGGAGATTGGTTATTCAGATCTTTAGGCCCGATTATAAGCAGATGTTTTAAGTCGGATTATTTTTTCCAATTTTCATCTTACCTAAGATCAAGTCGAAAATAAATGGGGTCGGATCAGTTGCGTCACATGTGCTTACCTCCGGATAGTCATAGCGTATGCTGCACTTGTATGGTCAACTTTCTCCTTTGCTGTTTATTTTGCAACTTGTGAATTTGGGAAATTAATTTTATCAAAATTTGATAATCATCCAACTTTGTTAATCCCACTTACAGCAGGATTAATGGGGAATATTGTATCATTTACAATAATGGTACCTAAAGAATTAATTCCTCAAAGAATGCAAGTTGGTGCACAAGAAAGATCTTGGGAGGTTTTAGTTAAAATTTTGGAAAAACATTGTGTTTTAGGATAGTATGATGGTTACTTTGCTACATTGTTGAGGAATTTGTCTTCTAGGGTTTTAAATTTCTCGTTGTTCGAGGGGTTTTGAACCACTAAAACAAAGAGAAGATCATGACACCATTGGAGAGTGTTTGTTGTGGAGCATTAGTTGGGTGATTTTAGCTTCATTGACAACTTCTTTGGATGTGACTAAGACTAAGTTGATGACTCAAGTTGTTTTGTGATGGTGTAAATAAGATTGTTGTTTGTACATTGAGTGGAGTTAGTTCCATTGTTAAACGAATTATGATGGATGAAGGATGGATTGGTTTTAGTAGAGGAATAGGTCCTAGAGTTGTTCATAGTGCTGGTTTCTCTGCAATTGGGTACTTTACTTTTGAGACTGCTAGGCTTGCTATGATGGAGCAGTATATTAAGCATAAAGAATACTCCAAGTAGATGGTGACTTCTAATCCTCTTTGAGAGAGGAGATTTCAATCTTCTAAGGATGTGTATGTACATTCGACAAAAACGAATTGTTGTCGGTTATTTTTGGATCATTTTAAACAAATTGCGAAATTGGAAAGTGAATTAGCCGGCGAATTATATTGAGCGACTCTAATGCCATTTTTATGTTTGGAGTACTTTTTGTTATCTTTGATTGAAAAATTATTTATTGGTTTTTGTTATGTTGATTACTTTAAAAAAGTTGTAAGCATTCAAGATTTGAGAAGAGAATGGTTAATAAATTCGGAATTAGTTTCATGTTAAATTTTCAGCTGGACGAAGTAGCCAATGATGTTAGAGCCCGCACAATAGACTTGGAATTAGGATAATAGTGATATTGGTAAATCTAAAAGCACTCTGCTCATTAGGAAGAAAATTATGGTCGAAGTGGACCAATCATCCCTTTAGACAGAAAAATATCTTCCTCCCGAGGTGTGCCTACAAAATTTTCTCGCCTTGAGTGATTTTTATGTAACTTTTTTGCATTTTACCTTAGTCTTGACCTTGTCATTTTTCAGAGAATATCCCTGTGCATTTTCTTTACTTACTCTTCTAACAAACCTCTTTTCTTTTACTACCATCTTACTTCTTACTTTTCCCTCTGCTTGCTATGTGTTGCAAGTTCATCTACCAAATAAGCAAAGTGTTTGTTTCAATGATGGAGAAAATCTTGAGCATAATGTAAATAATGAAAAAAGAGTCGAGACTATTTTAACAGAGTTTGCATATAATGAAGTACATGCCTATAGCCAATATGTTGTTTCGTTGAGCTCACTGAGCATCGCAAAGTTGTTGCGCAATGGAGTATTTAATAGTCACAAAACTTAAAAAGCAAAATGTGTTGCACTAAAAAGTGCACACAATAGAAGAGAGCTCAATAAATGTTGCTACAATTATCTTAGATTTACCAGTTCGACAAAAAAACACATTTTTCCATTGTAGATATTTGAAGTTTAAATTAGACAATAATCATCCATAACAAGACAAGTTCCTGACACATATAATGACTTTCAATGTTTTTCACCCTTAACCACACATTGACATTTTAATATTTTTATTCGCATTATTCTTAATAAAAATATATAAAACTGTATTATTATATTTGATAGTGTAACTTGGGGGACCGAGTGTGTAGCATGCGGCCCCACAACTAGTTTACATAAAATGAAGCATAATGTAACAAACTACATGATCAATTACATCTTTGAAGCAAGCTATATACAGTATTGATGTACATTATAAATGGATGAGAATCAATTTTGTTTCTCATTGCAGGCCAATTGTTGTTCGAAGGGCTTGTTTGATCATCCATTCCGATGCAAATGTTTGTCCTTGAAACTGACATTAGTGAAACATAACATATTTAGCATTCATGAGATTTACCAAATGTACTTACATTTATATAAAATGATTGACGCAAACCTTTGATTTAAGGGACAAGGAGAAAGTGCCATCAAGCATTGATGACTGAACCATGTGAGTATCCAAATTAAGATTATTCATCTCCTCCAAGATATCTATTAATAAGTAATCCCTCCAAGGGCAACTTATTGTGATTAAAACCTCATGCTCTACCTTGATTACATCAATTGATATGTCTAATGGTTGCAGATTGTCCACCTGAATAGCCTTATTGGAATTCCATGTCGTTTCACTGATCTCTGAAGCTTTACCCCCAATAAACTTTTCCGATGTGTGTTCGAATAGATCCAAATCTCTTCCTTCACTTTTTCTTTCAGTTAGGATAAATGCTTCATCTATCTGAAATATTTTCATTATCATTATCATTTTGGATGACTACTATAGTTTACTATCAATTAACAATAGAGTTTACTATGAATTTAGTTCTCCCTTACCCTTATTTGAGGCTATTTTTTACTTTATTTTAGGAACTTACCACCTTAATCTACTTTTTTTGCTAATGACATAACATAATCATCAACTTTTTTCAATTTCTTGTGCTTAATTAGGAATTTATAAATCATTTTGACTAAAATCTAATTTTATGATTAAGAATCCCCTTGTCATTCTGGTTTATATTGACGGTTTAATTGAACATAAGATACATAAATGGAGAAGTACCTCAGTGATTGTAGGACTTATTGAGTCTTGAACCATATACAACTGCTTCTCTATTTTTTCATCCACGTTCAATAGCAGTTCATTAGTTATAGTGTGCTGAGAACTAAAATCATGCATGTATACATCATAAGGCTGTGGTCTCAAAGGAGAATCTTTCTTTCTACCTTCCTTTATACTTATTGAGGAACTGTTACAAGCATTCAACGGTAGTCTAAATAAAACCATCTTCAAAAATTTCTGTGATGCATTACAAATTACGTGTTCTTCAATTGGTTTTTCTTTCCAAGGCACAAAACTAGATTTGCAACCAATAGCAGATTCCACTATAAGATGGCTCGTCGAGGAACCAATGTTTAAACCTTGGAGGAAGCTTTGATGTAAATTGCTTTCAATATCCTCATGAAACTTCATTTGATCTGTTGAAGGATGATGGTTTGAGAAAGGTGTTACATATAACATCTCTTTATCATCCATGAGTTTTAGTATGGTGGCTTTGATGTGTTCAATGAGACTTATATCCTCCATTACCTGGCATGACAATCAATTTATGTTCTAAAGTTAAGTCAAAATTGTGAATTAAGTGGTTATGTTGACTATTGTTTGATTTGTTGTGTGTAATCAGTGCAATGCTTACCGAGTTTGTTACACCAAGCTCAATCACACCTCCCATGTGTGGAAAACAAATTACAGTCTGCAAGCAAATAACAAAGAATGAGTTAAATTGATGGTCTTTCTTAGAAAAGGTGGATGCATTTTATCGTTGTCTATCATTTTGATTAAGGGGTAATTGGTATCAATATTTTAGGTTTAAGGAACTCATTTCATTACATCATGATGGTAATCATATTTGGTTAACTCAACCCTTTTCATTAGGCTGATGGATAGCCCGTAACTGTTATCACTTATTTTTCATATAAAATCAGTTGCCTTTCTTTGGTTATCTCATGCTTCTTATTCCCTTATATCTTTCACCATAACTTTGACAATAATTTGTTTAACATCTCTCAGAAAAATCTGTTTAGCTCATTGAGAAAAACAAAAAGCTTGGAAATCAAATAAGAATAGCTACAAGCTATTACTATGTTATTATAAGGTATGTTTTTTTCCTCCTAATTTTCGCTTGATGACGTACTTATATTTTAACATATTTGCTTACAATATTTGAAGATTTCTAGAAAATGGTGATTTAAATTAGCAAAATTTACTTAGAATAATCTAATATTTTATCACTTTCTAAACTAATCCCACTTATTGATTAACCATGAATAATTCCAACTTTATGGGTATTTTCCTAGAGTAGACTTGGCAACCGGACGACTTGCTATTGCAAGTTTTATTTTCAAAATAAATATAAATTAAAATAAAATGTCATAAAAAATTTAAAAATTATATGTTAAATTTTTTTTTTTATTTTTTTTATTATTCATAATTTTTTATGTAAATTTTCATAATTGTTCTTCAATTTTACATTAATTTTCATTTTACATTTTTGGTAATTTATTTACTATAATAGGTCATCTGGTTACTTGAATTTATTCTTGGCAAATACTCACTAAATTTCGGATTATACATGGTTAATCAATATATAAGATTATTATAGGAAAATTAAGAAAATATTGGATTATTGTAGGTAACTTTTCCTTTAAATTAATGTAGTTTCACTAATTTTGTATCTAGTATGATGCACTATTACTAACGTAAATTTGACTTGGTCAAAAGTCAAATTCAAAGTCAACATAATTTGGTCAAAAATTAAGGTCAAAGTCATTATTAGGTCTTACTACAACATATGAAAATCAAAGAATGACTACATGAGGGAAGAATGACATGAGGGATGATGTTGTTTGAAGTAAAAAGTACATTGAACTAAAGCTCGTTGAATCGTATGAATACATGCACATAATTCGGTGGTTTTTCCACAAATCACGATTCGGTTTGATCGGCCCAAATTGAGATGGTAAAAAGATAGAAATGTTTTGAAACTTTGATATTTCGACACCAAGAAAAGAAAAAATTTAAGAAGTTGAAGAGCAGAAGAGAGAAGCACTAGAAAACAAAGATACATGGAGAATAAACTTACATGATGATGAAGGCTTTGATGTTTAGCTGCCCATCTTTAGGATTTTTCTTTTTAAGTGTTTGCTCTTGTCCAATTTATGCAATATTTTAAAAAAAAAGCCCTACATTTTTTGATCAGTGGGTTTGACCAATTTAAAACTACTTTAATTATCTGACTACTCTTTCTTATACCTTTTCTTTACATTTTTCTTTCTTTTTCCTTTCCTTTCCTTTCCTTCAATGTTATTTGATTAGTGAGCTTAATCTATTTTTACTTTTCTTTTTCTATTATCTATTGTCAAATTATTGTTTTTATATTCACATTCTTTTATTTATAAATCAATACAAATAAATTATATTAATGTCATGACTAATATTTTTTACAATTAATTTAAACAATACCTATATGTCAAACAAAACAACCTAAGCGAACGAATAACAAATATGCCGACTAATGAATTACGGATCCAAATCCATACATCGAATCAAACCGAAAGAATAAGTGTTTTCCAATTGTTGAAAAGTTTTGGGAGTTACTTGAGTATTATTTAGCTTATATTTCTTTAAATATTGCACGTGTTACTTGAACTCTTTCTTCTATCTCTAGAAAATATAAATTTCAATTCTATTAATTAGCCGAGTGTGACACTTGAAAATATAACACTGTAGCACTATCAAATATGAGTAAGTGAGTGCAAGTAATATAAGTTTAAATTACTCAAGAATTAAGTGTCATGTTATTTAATGTCTACTATAACACCATGTTAATTTTAACTCTTAATGTGACATGTCAACGTCTTGTGTCAACGTGTTGGTTGTGTGACTTGTCTATCGCGTATTATTTTGGTATCATGCTTTACACTTGTCAATTCGATAAATTAAATAAATGGGTTGACAAAAAAATGTTGCTGATGATTATTTAGTCACTCATGAATCAGAAGAGAAGGATGAAGAGTCGTGCACTTATAGCTATTTGTGTAGAGTTATGACCATCAATAGACTAAACTTTTCATTTCTAAATCATCAAAAAAAATTCAGATTTTATGAAGTGTAGTATTAACACGATAATAGTAGGAGCATTACTCCATAGAATCTTCATGAAGAATACAGATACCAAAAACCTTTTATTTCTCCTTGGAATACCAAGGAAAGTTCATAAATTTTGGAGCAATTAATCACTTTATCTTAATGCTCCTTGTGACTAAACCTTTCACTACCCATAATATCCCTATTTATACACCACATCATCAAGACCCTTCAATCCCATTCTATCAATGCATCAAAGCAAACAAACATCAGAAATACTTTTGAGAGCTTGTAAAAGTATGGGTTTTAAGGTACAACGGAAAAGAGCAAGAAGGAGATTTTAACTTATGTTTACTTTGCAATTCTATAATCAATTCATATTATTCCCATATTTATTAGTCTTTAATTTTTTTAAACATATTATAGTTTGTATAATTTTTGCAACCAAATAATTAGATAGAAAATCATGTTCTTTTGGTTTGCTACGTGTGTTTGATTGATGAATTATAACTAAATGATTACTCATATATGTGATTGACTAGCTTTTGATTTGTTGGTTATGGATATATTATAAATAAGATGTACACGTAAATTTCATGAAATAAAACATCAAGTTGTGTTGTAGTGTATGAGTATGTGTCATAAAAACAAGTGAAAAGAATTCTAAACATGTATATGTGTTCATGAAGGATGAGAATCATATATGACAATTGGGATATATATATATATATATATATATATATATATATATATATATATATATATATATATATATATATATATATATATATATATATATATATATATATATATATATATATATATATATATATATATATATATATATATATATATATATATATATATATATATATATATATATATATATATATAAAACAAAAATGTTTTCCAAAAGAACACAACGAGTTGTCGCCAACTGGTAGAATTCCTTCCCATAGGAAGCGACGAGTCGCTGCTTAGAGCGATGACTCGCCGCTAATCCTTTTGTTCGCTTTTGTCTTATTTTGCATTTTAACTTCAACAATTATTAAATTTGGTATCCAATGTAATTAATACCTTCTAAACACAACGGTGATGTCAGTTTTTTTCATTTGAAGTAATTAATTTTATGTAAATAAGTAATTACGTAGAAGTCGTACATTGAACTTATAAATTACGACCTTTGGTGTATAAGCCCTTGTGTGTGTATGTTGTCTTGAGATGTAACTAGTGTGGTGTGAGACATGTATGTGTGCATGTTTTGATACCTGGATCTATGTTTATTTGATAGGACCTAAATTTATATGGGGTTAGTGAACACTTTGACTTGAAGCTTGTGTGTGTTGATCGTGCCGAAAAGGTATGTCATGCTTAGACTATACATGGTTATGCAATTTATTTATTGAGTAATGTGATTCATCCAAGCATGTGATGTTATAATTCACTTAAGGATTAGACACTCAAAATATAACACCGCGGCTCCTCGGACAGCCGGTGACTACTCATGGAGACTGTAGACTGGCCTCACAGACCAACATAAATCTTTCCAGCGCACTTTAGCCTCACTCGTGCGCCACCGGAAAAACTTCCCAGTAGATCACCCATCATAAGATTGCTCCCCACTAAGCGCACTTAACTGTGGAGTTCTTAGCAAATGGTCTCCCATGAAAAGAAGATGCACCTTGTTGATATGAGTAGTCTGTCAATCCTTTTTCATGCTAAATCCGGGGTATCACACTCACCCCCACTTAGGAATACAATATCGTTGGACCATAGTTTCAGGATCTTTTCCCCCGCGAGGTGCACTAAATACACAATCAGCCACGGTCGCAGGGTTGCTCTAATACCATTTGTAACACCCCAACTCCTCGGACCATCGGTGACTACTCATGGAGACTGTAGACTGGCCTCATAGACCAACACAAGTCTTTCCAGCACAGTTTGGCCTCACTCGTGCGCGCCCGCGAAAACTTCACAGGAGGTTACCCATTCTAAAATTGCTCCCCACCAAGCACGCTTAATTGTGGAGTTCTTAGCAAATGGGCTCCTGTGAAAAGAAGATGCACCTTGTTGATATGAGTAGTCTATCAATCCTTTTTCATGCTAAATCCGGGGTATCACACAAAATAACTGGAAATAAGTTAGATGGAAATTAGAGGATGATTATTGTTATCGCCCACATGGGTTGTGGAAAATGGATACCTTTATGGGGTTAAAATTATTGGATTTTGGGCTTATGGCAGGGTCCTAATAAGGGCCACCATGAGGGTATGTATACTCTTACCTTGACGATCCCGTTAAATTTTCAGGAAACATCATGGTTAGGAAGTTGCCTTGGGATTAGCTCTCCCATGTATATTCTTCTAATGTTTTACTTTGGCGACCCATATAGGTCGGGCAACTTCATAAGTTGGGAATTTGGATAATGGGATAATTGTAAGTCGATTAGAACCTTTGTATGTTATGATGATATTGCTTGTTTAACTATTCATTGTTCATGTATTATCTCTCTAACGTGTACGTTGTTCTTTGAACTTGCGATAATGTTGTCCTGATGATAACTAGTAGAGTGATTGACTAGTTGGTAATTAAAAGGTGCGTGTGAGATGGCTTATAGGGAATCTTCATCCTTACTAGTCTTTTGTTTATGTTGTCAGTTGGAACATTTCGAACATCATTACTATTTGCTTTAATTTTATTCTATCGAGGCCATAAGGTTCTCAAGTTGTATTATTCAAAAATTCCCGTTGTAGTCTATTTAAATTTTTTGACTTTCTTCCTTTATCCTTAGGACGTAATCGATCTTTTGACTAGTTTGGCTTTTTTTTTGTCCGAGTTACCACCTAGAGTTTATATTTTAATGTAAATATACAGGTTGTCTTTATTCGGACTGATACATCTACAATCAGATATGAAAAATTGTGAACTATGTTATGGACTAATATTATGGATAATATAAACTAAGAAAAGTATTGAAGCAAAAAAATCAGTGTACAAGGCCTTTGAGAAACGACCATACCTGAATTGATGCACTCTGCTTGAATCCAAAATTGATAAAAAAAAAACCAGATGCAGGTGAGTCGAAGAAGTTAGATTCTTTTACATATTTTGACAAATATTTATCAACAAAATACATGCACATGACATTGATTCTAAATGCTCACGGATCTAACCTTTGCTAGCAAAGAGCGACAAAAAACTTTCATATCAGCATATTGAGCATCACATAGCCAAATATGTTGTCCGCTTGCCAATGCTCTTCCTGGCAAACTGATCAATTGTTTGGCATTCATTATGAAATTTATCATTATACTTATAAACTCAACATTTCTAATATAAATTATTTGTTCCTTTGAATTTGCTACACAATAATCTAAAAACTCTGACAAATTCAAACGGACAAAGAAGTATCTAACGAAATATAACTAACATAAATTTGTAGATGACTCTACATATATTACGTGATAGTAACAACTAGATGGTTATGTTATTTTCCCATTTGGACGGAATTGGTTATTCAATGATTCAACATAATTTTGAACTAGGGGTTATGCTATAATTTGACTAGAGAGGCTAGCCCCTTGCCCAAACATGCGACCAATTTTACTTTTTTATATGACCTCTTACTAATTTATAATATACTACTATAAAACCCGTGCAATGCATAGATTTTTTAGTGTAAACATTATAAAAAATTAGATTTCAAAACAACAGGGACAATATATATTACCCTCATAACTTTAATTTTTTAATTTAAAGCGTAATATATATAATTGATTGAATCCAAACTCAAATACGTCCTCTCCTCTCCAGGAAAAAGTGATAATATATGTTCGTTGACCATATCAATAATCTCGTTTGTTGGTGCTAGTATTGCCCTCTCTAATCTACGCACTATCCTTTTTATTTCTTCTGCTATTAAAATAGAAATCAATAAAGGTACGGTGAAATCTGTATTACACATATAGAAGATTATTTTGTTTAACATAATTACAACTGAAGTGTATAAAAATAGTCTTGAAATTAATTTAAAAGATTCTATGAAAATAATATTGTAATTTATTTTTTTATTTAGTATATTATTAATTATATAAAACTGTGATTTTGTATAGTCATTTGTTTCATCTAGGTAAATATAAATTTTCTTTAAATACAATTTTATCTCAACCAATAAATAATTGTTACCCAGTAAATATAAATTTTCCAAATTCAAGATTATTTAGTATATCAATCAGAAAAACAATATCTGCAAATTCGTATCAGCCAATAAATAACTGTTACCGAATAAATACAATTTTGCCTCAACCAATAGTTAAGAACAAATATGGCATCCGTCTATTAAAACTTAAAATAATTATACTACAAAATTAAAATTTTGTTTAAGATAATCAAAGCTTTTGTGTTTTGAAATGCTAATAATATTATTCTAAAAGACTTCGTGCAAATTATATTGTAGTTTATTTTATTATTATTAATTCAATACAAATTATTTTGTGATTTGTTATGTTATTCAGTATATCATAAAATGATTTTAATTAATGCAAGCACTAATCAATTATCAATCAATTTATCCAAATTTGTGTCATCCAATAAATATCAATCAACATAACAATCAAGACAAATTTGTCTCAAATCTCAATCGGTAAAAAAGAAAATAGAAATGACAATAAAATTTTCAAATTGCATGTTTTTTCATTGCTAAAATCATAGTCAATCATCCTTCAATCTGTGCGAAACTATATTAGGTACTAAATTACAAACAAAGCAAAATCTCTACTAATAAACATTTAGCCAATAAAAAAATTACACATAGCAACATTTAGTTAAACTGCCATTTGTTAATTTACATCAAAATTATTAGTTTGTATGATTATTATTTGTTTTTTTTAATAATTACAGTTTCCTTGATAAATTCTCACATAAAATAGATAAGTGTAGCTATTAAATAAAAGATGTAGTATAATGTAAGCAAGGTCGTCTTATATCTTTAAAGGTCTTTATGCTAACAAAAAAAATCAGGTGCTCAAAATATAAGTTAAAATAAGTTTCATATTTATAAGGTAATATCTTGTGTTTGAATCTCGTCTACACCTCTACTTTTCTTCATTTAACCTATGATTAAAAAATGTAACTAAAAAGAACTTGAATGATATCACATATGATTTGTCTTAAAACATAATAACTAATAAATGCATTTTGAGATCATTAACATACTAGTTATTTTTCTTTTTTGTCCAAAAATGAAAGACTTACTTAAATATATATATACCATTAATAATATATCCTAAATGGACTTAATGCATATGAATTCTAAAAATTTACATCATATTAGGTATTATAAAAAGTGATGGGTTGAAATATTAGCAAAATTTAATTTTTTTTATTTGTTGGGCTAAACTTCAAATGAGTTTCACCCAACAAGTTGTTACATGTTAGTGACATGAAGAACAAGTTATTTACTGATGTGGATGTACACGTAGAACACTTTTTGATGTGGCGTTACATGTGATTGTACACATGGCTATTTTTTAAGTTACTTTATATTTATTACTCCCTCTTATTCACTAAAGATGGTGCATTTTCTCATTGGGTCAATTCACTAAAAATGTCTCATTTCTATTTGGAGTCATGTGTGATGGAGTTTTTTTTGTTTGTTGTGTTTATGATGGAATAATTTTTGCCTTATTGTATTTATAGTGGTGGGGTTCATTTTATAATGAAATAAGTTGGGTGTAAAGTGAAATGAAAAAGAACATATGGGCTATTTGGATGAGTCGATTGGTGAGTTGATCGAGAAGAGTGTATTAGAATATTAGAATATCTTAGAATAATATCTCTTTGATTTCTTGCATTATTTTGCATATCTTTGTAATTATGTAGAATATTAGGAGAATATTTAGTTTCCTAAAGTATAATAGCAATCTTGTATATATTGACATCAATATCAATGAAAAAGGTAACCCGAGTCATTCTTACATGGTATCAGAAGCTTCGGTTTTTTGATCCCGACTCCTTTTCTTTTTCCTTGCCGCCATCTTTTGTCTTTCTCTTCTTCCTTCTTTTCTTTAACCTTTCTTCTTCATGGCCTCTCCCACCAAAATTCATCCCGCTACTTTGATTACTAACATTTAAACAAGTATTCCCATTCAACTTAATGAAGATGGTTCCAATTTTCATACTTGGGTCACTTTATTCAAGCTTCATTGTCGTGCTCACCTTGTGGACTCTCATATTCTTCCCAATGACTCCTCTAAAGTTTTAGTTCCTAAAGATTTCGATTGGCAACGTCTTGATGACATTGTTCGCACATGGATTTATGGCTCTATTAGTCCTTCTCTCTTTCAATCTATAGTTCGTCCCGATGATTGTGCTTTTGATGCTTGGACTCGTCTTGAGAGCAATTTCCAGAATAATAAGACATCTCGAATCCTTCATCTTGAATCTCAATTTAATGACATTTCTCTATCCACTTTTTCCGATGTAAAGTCTTATTGCAATGAACTTGAAAGTATTGCCATTTCTCTTAATAATCTTGGTACGTCCATCACCGACAATCGATTGGCTCTTCAAGTTCTTCATGGGTTAACTTTGGAGTACAAAACTTTTCGGTCTTTAGTTCAACATATGAATCCTATTCCCTCTTTTAATACTCTTCGCTCTATGTTGGAATTGAAAGAACGCTCTAATCGCAAGCATATTTCTCCCGCTCAAGATTCGGCTCTTCATACTTCAAATAAAGGTATTTTTTCTGAAAATTCCTCTTCGTTTAACAACCGCGGCCCTTCCCACCACCGTGGTGGCCACCGCCACTCCCGTCGTGGTGGCCGGACCCACCGTGGCAGCCACCATGGCTCCGCCACTATTTCAGGCCTCTGGCAGCAGCAACAACACAAGCCCAATTCTTTTACCTCTTTTTGGCCCAACAGAAAACACACAGGCCCACCCTCATATCCATCTTTTCCTTCTCCTAGTTGGCATAATTGGGCCGGCCACCATTGGGCCCAGCCTGCTGCCCCATTTCCTACTACATCTTGGGCTCCTCCTCACTCTTCAAATAATGAGTATTCTGATGGTCTTCTTGGTCCAAGACCGGCACAAAATTATCACACCGGGACTAATGCTTCTATGAATTATATTCCTACGGACATCGATTAAGCTATGCATACTCTTTCTTTGTCTAATCCGGATGAGCAATTTTATATGGATACCGGTGCTACATCCCACATGACTCGCTCTCAAGGTACTTTACTTCCTTATTTTTCCTTTAAAGCATCAATTCAATAATGCTATTGTTGTTGGTAATGGTAATTTAATTCCGGTTCATAGTCACGAGCATATTTCTTTTCCTTCCTCCCAAAAATCCCTTACTCTTAAAAATGTTTTACATGCACCTAAACTTATTAAAAATCTTATTTCCGTTCGTAAATTCACTCATGATAAAATGGTTTCTGTTGAGTTTGATCCTTTTGGCTTCTCTGTGAAGGATTTGGCCACATGGAGCATCGTTCTGAGATCTAATAGCACGGGTGATCTTTATCCTTTTCCTTCTACTCATGGAGCTTCTCCTTCGTCCTCAGCATCATCGGCTTTTTCTGCTATCTCTTCTAGTATTTGACATTCCCGTTTAGGACATCCGGGCAATGCAATTTTAAATTCCTTGTATTCTTCCCGTTTTATTCAATGTAATAAAAATCCTCAATTTGTTTGTCATTCTTGTCCTTTAGGGAAACACATTCAATTACCTTTTGTTAATTCTATGTCTATAAGTTCTAAACCTTTTGATATTATTCATAGTGATTTGTGAACATCTCCAATTTCTTGTCCATCGGGTTATAAATATTATGTTCTTTTCTTGATAATTATACTAATTTTTTGTGGACTTTTCCCTTATTTCGCAAATCTCAAGTTTATGATGTATTTGTGAATTTCCATATTTTTGTTAAAACCCAATTTGAGCTTAATATAAAATCTTTCCAATGTGATAACGGGGGTGAATTTGACAATAATATGTTTCATCAATTTTGTACTATTCGGGGCATTTCTCTTCGTTTTTCTTGTCCTTACACAATCTCTCAAAATGGCAAATTCGAACGTAAAATTCGCTCCATAAATAACATCATTCGCACTCTTTTGTGTCATGCTTCACTTCCCCCATCTTTTTGGCCTCACGCCTTAAACACGGCTACTTATCTTCTCAATATTCTTCCTTCTAAGCTTCTTGGTAATCTCACTCCTACTCATTTTCTATATCGTAAGTCCCTTACATATACGCATCTACGGGTTTTTGGGTGTTTATGTTTTCCTCTTTTTCCTTCTACTACCATTCACAAACTTCAACCACGCTCCGCTCCATGTGTCTTTTCAGGATATCCATCTTCTCATAGGGGTTACAAGTGCTATGATCTCACATCCTGTAAAATCATTATATCTCGACATGTTCTTTTTTATGAGACCACCTTTTCTTTTTCTCAATCTTCTACCTCATCTTCCCCAAATTACCAATTTTTAGATGATAATATTCACCTTCAATTGCTTCAAACAGCCCAAACACCACCTTCTGGGCCTAATCCATCTCTGAGCCCAACACCTCCCTCCTCCTCTTTCTGCCCATCTTCATCAGCTGATGGGCCTCCCTTACTGTCCGGCCCAAATGCCATCTCTCACTCTCCACCTTCCCCCTCCCCTACTGGGCCTGCCTCACGCAGCCCAGTTCTACCCCAATCCCCACTTCCCTCTTCCTCCCATACTGGGCCTACCCCAATCAGCCCAGCCCCATTCGGTCCAGCAACCAACCAGTCCTTTCCTTCTTTCCCACCCTCAATTGGGCCTGCCTCACGCAGCCCAGTCCACCAACCCCCTCCTTCCTCTCCCTTCTCTATTAGGCCTGCCTCACGCAGCCCAATCAACTCCCATCCTCCTTCAACACCAACCGGCATAACTACACGAAGTAAACATGGTATTTTCAAGCCCAATCCCAAATACTACTCTCAAGCTTTATCCGTTTCCTTTTCACCTTTACCCAAATCTCCTCTTCATGCCCTTCGTGATCCGAACTGGAAGTTAGCCATGAAAGAAGAATTTGATGCCTTAATTGAAAATCATACTTGTGATTTGGCGCCGCGTCCTCCTAATGCTAATATCATTCGGTCTTTGTGGGTATTTCGTGTCAAGACCAAGTTTGATGGCTCTTTTGAGCTCTATAAAGCGCGTCTTGTTGGTGATGGTAAATCTCAAAGGGAAGGCATTGATTGAGATGAGACTTTTAGTCCGGTTGTGAAACCTGCTTCTATTCGCATTGTTTTAAGTATTGCTCTTTCCAGGTCTTGGTCTATTCATCAGCTTGATGTTAAGAATGCTTTTTTACATGGTCATTTAATTGAGACTGTTTACATGCATCAGCCTATGGGTTTTCGTGATTCAACTCGTCCTACTCATGTTTGTCTTCTTCGAAAGTCTCTTTATGGTCTCAAATAGGCTCCTCGTGCTTGGTACCACCGGTTTGCCACTTTTGCGACTACTATTGGATTTTCTAACAGCATTTCTGATAATTCTCTGTTTGTTTATTGTCATGGCTCTGATATTGCTTACCTGCTATAGTATGTGGATGATATTATTCTTACAGCTTCTTCTGATTCACTACGCTAATCACTTATGTCCAAACTTAGCTCTGAGTTTGCCATGAAGGATTTGGGTCCTCTTAATTATTTTTTGGGTATTGCTGTTAATCGCACTTCTACGGGCCTCTTTCTCTCTCAACAACGGTATGCCTCAGAAATTCTTGAAAAAGCTGGCATGTCTCAATGTAATACTGTTGCTACTCCTGTTGCTACCTCTGGCAAACTTTGTGCTAATGCTGGTTCTTCGTGTGACGATCCTACCTTATATCGTAGCTTAGCTGGAGCTTTGTAGTATCTTACTTTCACCCGCCCAGATATTTCATATGCCGTTCAACAAGTTTGCCTTTATATGCATGATCCTCGGATTGAACCTATGGCTGCTATTCATCGTATTCTTCGCTATGTCAAGGGCACTCTTCACTATGGTCTGCAGTTATATCGTTCTGATATTTCGACTCTCTTGTCCTATACCGACGCTGATTGGGGTGGTTGTCTTGACACTCGTCGCTCCACTTCTGGTTATTGTGTTATTCTGGGTGATAATTTAATTTCCTGGTCAGCTAAACGCCAACCTACTGTTTCTAAGTCTAGTGCTGAAGCTGAATATCGTGGAGTTGCTAATGTTGTTTCTGAAACTTGCTGGATTCGCAATTTACTTCTTGAGCTACACTGTCCTATTTCCACAGCTACTCTTGTCTATTGCGACAATATTAGTGCCGTTTATTTAGCTGGTAATCCAGTCCATCATCAGCGAACTAAGCATATTGAGATCGACATTCACTTTGTTCGTGAAAAAGTCAAACGCGGTGATGTTCGGGTACTTCATGTTCCATCTCATTATCAGATTGCTGACATTTTCACCAAAGGCCTTCCTCAAATATTATTTGATGATTTTCGTTCCAGTCTTAGCGTCTCTAAACCTCCCGATTCGACTACGGGGGTGTATTAGAATATTAGAATATCTTAGAATAATATCTCTTTGATTTCTTGCATTATTTTGTATATCTTTGTGATTATGTAGAATATTAGGAGAATATTTAATTTCCTAAAGTATAATAGCAATCTTGTATATATTGACATCAATATCAATGAGAAAGGTAACCTGAGTCATTCTTACAGAGTGACCATATTTTGCTCACATGTTCTTTCTCATGGGCTATTTGGATGAGTTTTCTAGAATGGTGGGGTATTCAAGGTGGAGTACTATTGTTTTTTATGTTGTATGGTGCCTCTGGTTTGAGCGTAATAAAGTAAAGTTTGACCAGATTGTTTCGTCTCGAGATCATGTGATTTTTATGTTGCGCTTGCGTTTGAGTGTCTGGACAACGGAGCTATGGGGGGAATTCGTTATGCAGTCAAGATGTTACGTTTAATATGCGAGCTATGGCTTTTTATTCTCAAGTGTATGATTGTTCTGTGTTTTTGCTTGTTTTTTTAGGGTTATGATTTTTGCTCTTTACTTTATGTGTTGTGATGGTTTTCTTTTGTTGGGGTGTTGCTTGGGATGTGGGTTAGGTTTTGGATGCTTTCTTGGCTTATTTGTTCTATTGTCTTGTAATGCAATTATGTGTGGTTTGGTTGCTTATGTTGGTGGCTATTGGGGTTTCTATTTTGATCCTGGTGTTTTTATGTTGTTCTTTATGGTGGGGTATGTGGTGTTGTAGTGTTTTTTTTGGTTGGCGGCAAGCTAGTGGTTTGTGGGTATGGTGTGTGCTATTATTTTCTGCTTTTGTGTGTTTGTTAGGGTTACTTTCGGTATCAGCGGCTGTGGTTGGGGGGGGATTATGTCTATGGTTTGCTGTTTGTGGCTATCTGATGTAGGTTCGTAGTATGTAGTTGCAGCTGGTGGATCAGTGGGTGGGTTTGGGGGTTGTGTTACTGTGCTGCTTGGGTTAGTGTGGGAAGTGGGTTGCTTTGCTGTGTCTGCTGGCTATTGAGGTTTGTTGTAGTAGCTATTGTTGTGCTGATCTGCTGTGTTGTTGTGTTGCTGTAGTTATGACCTCTTATCTTTTGTTGGTTGTTGCGTGTTGTAGATTCTTGGATGGGTTGGTAATGGTTGTTTGTTGCATTCTGTTAGCTGCTGCTATCCTGGTAGTGTCTGGTTTGTTGGGGGCGTTGTGGTATACCACGACCTCTTTCAGATTCTTATTCGGGTTCTTGTTGCAACATTAGAGTGTTTATACTTTGGGAATGCATGTACCTTCATTTTAGTTGTGGTTTTGTTTTGTTTTTTGTTTTGCTTATGGTGTTTTTATTAGGTCATTAGAGTATCATGTAGTTTTGTTATGGTTTTGGTGGGTTGTTATTATTGGTTTTATTTCCAATAGCTTTTTTTCCTCTTTGGTTTTTTATGTCGACGGTTCAAGGCTACTTAATATCCAATGTTTCTTTTTCTATAATATTTTCTCCATTTTGTAATAAAGAAAAATTGAAGTTAATCACTCTCATTAACTTTTTCATAAAGGTGATAGCTTAGTGGTCACTCCCCCTCCTTGATTTTGGTAAAAAACCTAAATGTCTCATTTTTTATGAATTGAAGGAAGTATATTTTATTTTATAACTAGATAGATTCCCGTGTAAAACACGGATGCTATAAAAATTACTTATATGAATAATGATATTGTTTTATAAAAATAATTAATTTACAACACAAATTTAATTATTAAATAATAAATAATTTATTGTAAAATAATATTAGAACATATACTAATAGTAATTATTGATAAATAAAAAATAAAATTTAAAAGTCTTCAACCATAATACATAGGAGGGAGGATTTAGTTGGAAAAACAATCAAATTAGTTAAAATAAAGATTATTGTATATATTCTTTTTTTATTTATATAAAGAAATATTATATTTCACTAAATTCACATGTAGTTATAGTCAATCAACAAATATTACATATTTTAATGAGTTAATTGTTTTCTTAATTATCAAGTTAAATATCAAAAGTTTCCCTGTAAGGATAGAAAAAAGGCATGAAATTTTAATAACTATGTTACATGCATGCGTGTCAAGTCGTTTCTTTATTAGTATATTTTATTGATTGATTGTTTCCTTAAACATCAAGTTAAATATCAAATTTTCCTTCTTAATGACAGGAAAAAGGCAAGAAATTTTTTTATGACAATATGACACGTTTCTTAAGTCGTTTCTTCATTAGTATATTTTATTGATTGATTTCAAAATTAATTTTTCACTTTTAAAAAATGATTTATCATTTTTTAAATTGAATACTTATTTTTGAATATTATATTTTAAACGAACATTCAATATTTTCTTAATTTGCGTGCCTACAGAATCAATGTTTGGATTCACTTTTTTAACAGTTTTGAAGCAAAGATGCCCCTTGAAGATAATGCTCGTCGATTTTCGAATAAAAAACTGGCAACGCTATAAAAAATATTGTTGCTTATCTTTACATTTAGAAAATCGGCTTATGAGTGATCTTTAAATAATGTGTCTTATAAAAGTGATTAAAAATTTATTTGGTAAAATTATCAACAGTATTAAAAATTATTTCGTATATTTTCTCACTTTGTGAGTTTGTAAAATCGATGTATAAATATTCATTTCGATCGAATTTTTAAATGATGTGGCCAAATAAGAGTGATAACAACGATCATTTTTTAGAAATAATGTCATCCGTAAAAAACAACATTTAGTATCTTTTTTATTTGCATGCCTAGAAAATCATTAAAAGGTTCTCTTTTTTGAACAAAATTCTTAATTAGCCACCTATTTATGGTGATTATGGCATCTGTTTTTAAAAAAAATGCCAACACCGTTAAAAACGACTTTAAATTTTATATTTTGTCTAAAAAATTCCACACATGAATATTTATTTCGATTGAATGTTCAAATTACAAGACCCATTAAAGTGATTACGGCATTCGTTTTTCGAAAAAAAATTGCCAACACTATTAACAGTGCGTAGAATACTCTCCAAGATTACCATTGAACTTCATATGTTGAGAAACTATAATGCAAAAACTTATTAGCTTGTTTTATTTGAGATGGTTTAAGGTTATTATTTTATAATAGATATCAATATTTTCATATTCAAATATATCGTCAATGCTGATTCGCAATATATATATATATATATATATATATATATATATATATATATATATATATATATATATATATATATATATATAATAAAAAAAGATGGGTATTATACCTTTGACCAAGTTTAAAAGTGAAGGACATGGAAACCAAGTAATACCACTCAAGATGAGAGAGATCTTCCAAAGACAATGAAATGGAATGTTTGGTAGTACTATGCTCATATCCACCTTCTAAAAGGGCCTTGTAAAGCTTTCTCAACTGCTTACTTCTCTGTAAACATAGATTGTGAGTGTCTTCATCTTTAGTCCCAACTGTTCTTCTTAGCTTAATGTGTCCATTATAGTAGCCTTCACTCCATTCCAGTACCCTACAAATGTTTTCGCTCATCCCACGTTTGTAACTACGTTCAATGTGCAGAAATATGAATTTGTACATATTTTAATTTTTTAATTTTTAATTTTTTATTTTATTTTATTTTTTTAACTTTAAGTATGTGTACATCAAT
Source organism: Amaranthus tricolor (assembly GCF_026212465.1). Lineage (NCBI taxonomy): Eukaryota > Viridiplantae > Streptophyta > Magnoliopsida > Caryophyllales > Amaranthaceae > Amaranthus > Amaranthus tricolor. The sequence continues at coordinate 9,698,730 of NC_080056.1, forward strand.
GTGGTTGCATACTCCCTCCTATTTAATGCAGTATTCTTATCTAGATTTTTCACATTGCAGGCGATATAATATTTTTAATTTTAATATCTTAATTAAAAATTACGTAAAATTGATATACATAATCCCTTCGTTTTTATATAATATATAATATAACTACACGTATTTCAAATCGATTCGCACATGTCTTATAATCTTAATAAGATGTATTGAAATTTTAAATTTATATATGAGAGAACTGTTAGTAGGAAAGTTTAAAAATATCCAATCTGAATTATTTAATTTTCAGTTATAAAAATTGGAAAATTTTTCCCTTTTTAATCGGATATCGGCCGAATCAAATCCTAATAAGAATATTGTGAAAACCAGATATTCGGCTTTCTAGTTTTTTATCATTAATTTTTTTTAAATATATATGTTTTTAATAATATTTTTTATTTTAGTTGTTAAATTTACTACGATGTACAATTCTCAACTATAACTAAGTTGCATAATTAATTTATAGTTAATTAATTTAGACTTTTAAGAATTTATTCATATTCCCAAAATAATTTGTTTTTAAAGTTTTAAAATAAGCTTGATGAAAGAAAGAAAGTGAAATAAACTTCAATATTTATGTGTAAAAAAATGTAAATTTGTATAAAAAAGTCAAAAAAAAAATTTAATTTAAAAACTAGCTATTCGGTATCAGATTCAAAATTGCGAAATAAACCAGATATCTGAATTTCGGATATCCCATTTTTTCAGACCGAAACTAGATCACGATTTTCACTATTTGAAAACCAGATATCCGGATTTTTGGATTCGGCTTTCGGTTTAACCCTACTTTTCGGTAATAAGATTTAGGGCTTCTAAAAGTTATTAAAAAAAGCTAGGTGTAGGTATTAGAGACTACTTTCTTCGTTTATATCACCAATTTTGAACTAAATTAATATTTTTTATTAATATTTTATTATTTAAATAAAACTTATAGTTCCCACATATCTTCGATTAACTTCATTTTAACTTTTTTTATATTGTTTATAATCTCAACATGTTCCCACAAATTTTATAAAAATATTTTTTCATGGTTGTGATATCCATATTTTTTCATTTAGTTTTTCATTTTAATATTTTTTAATATTTATAGTCCCTATATTTTTTATCCATTAATTTTATTATTCAATAAAACTAATATATTGATATGTATGTATTGTTGAGTTAGGATTTAACTTATTCATTAGAACGTACCCTTGTTGTATAGTTGACAATGACCAGAAGACAGCATAACTCCATTGTATGCTTCGAACTGCAACAGCTAACCGCTTCCTCAAATCCTCTGTTTGTCTGTCTTCATTATCTTGCCTGTTCATCTTCTTTAATCACACCTTTTGTTGTAGGTTGCCTTGCCAGCTATCACCTTTAGTTAAAACAAAAAGAAAAATGATGAATAAGTCTCGTAAATACTAATCTAGTTTATGTGTAGTCTCATATGAACAAAATTAATTTGTGTTTATGTGTTATTTGTTGAAGGGAGTGTAAATAGAGGAATTAGAGATAGGGAATTCATTTTAGTTATCTTCGCCTTCTTATACTAAATATATAAGAGATGTGAATTCTATAATTGCATTCCACAAATGTAAAAAGACAAGTGGGGAAAGGTACCTTTTTAAATAATAATCCAACATTTCAGCAATTTAATGTGAATAATCCCATCATTACATTATTTTTAATAATTCAACTTTTACCCTTAATTTGCTATTAGCATTACTTTTTATTTTATAATAATTCAACATTTGTCCTTAGTTTGCTAGCAATATACTGTATCTCTTTGCTTCTCGGCAGAGGAAAATAGTAATGCGCTATAGAATATCCCTGATACAAAAAGTCCGGGCCTGGATGGATACAATAGCAAATTCTATAAAGCTGCTTGGTCCGTTATTGGTGATGATGTAGTGGAGGCCGTTCAACAATTCTTCAGAAATGTAAAGCTTCTTCAGGCTTGGAACACTATTGTTGTTCACCTCATCCCCAAGGTCCCTAATCCTAACAGTCCAGGTGACTATAGACCAATTGCTTGCTGTCATACTCTATGTAAATGCATTACTAAATTGATTTGTAGCAGATTCAAATTGATTCTTGGTCATATTATCAGTCTTTCTTAGGGTGCCTTTGTGGAAGGGCGCAACATTATGCACAACATAATTTTACAAGACATTGTAAAGCAATATGGTCAGAAACACTGCCCTTTTAGTAGTTTGTTAGAGAACTATATGTATAGTTTTGTTCAGGATTAATGAAATTTTTTTCTTATTCAAAAAAAAATATACACCATTAGAACACTGACAACAAATTAAGGACAAAGGTTGATTTATAAAAAAAAAATCTAATGTTGGGATTATTCAATGTAGATGAGTGAAAGTATAGATTATTAATATCAATTTTTCTTATATTTTATTGTGGCTCAAGTAATTCCTATATAGAAGTATAAGAGATGTGGTTCAGGAGTTAGAAGATGTTTGAATAATGTAAGTCTTAGGAAGCCTTGACAAATGTAATTAATTTAGTGAATTATAGTTGTTTACATGAAAAATATTTACCTAATTTATAAATTTATTTTATTTTAAATCATACATACATACCAATAAAATGTTGGAAAATGGCAATTGTCATCTGTTGGAAGCCTTGACAAAACCGACTTATTTTTACTAGATGATATTTGATTAATCACAATATCTATATAATTTAGAATTTGATTTTGTTCAAAACTAGTAGCTCGAGTAATGCACGAATTTATGAGTATAAAATATATAAAAATATTAAATCAAAGAATAATGCAAGTATATATTATTGTGATTACATATCGAATACATGACTTAATAAAATGAAAAATTAAATATTAATTTTTTTAAAATTATTTATTGAATACATAATTTTTCATTCAATTAAATATATTAAATTTTAGGTTAGTTATACAGAATGGTTATAATAAATTATACTCCATACTATACCTAATTTAACTTTAGTTAAAAAAAAAAAATCAAACTCTAACTTAGGTAAAAATTGTCATGTAATTACTATCATCCACTAAAATAATCACATGTCATGCCTCCTTAGAGAGTGACACTTGAAATTTTTCAACCTTTTTATTAGGGGTGCACACGGTAGATTTGATCTCGTCTAATACAAAAAACAGATCAAATCAAAATTCCGATCTGAAAATTTTCTAGAGCGGAACAGACCGTTTAAATCACCAGACCGGATCGGACCAATCCGTTCTATAATACTCTGGTCTGATTTGGTCTACGGTTTTTATTTTTATATTTTTGCCAAATTAATAGTATATGTTTTTATATACAAATATTTCGCACCTACAATCACAAAATATAATAATTTGTAATTATTTGATTACGTTAACATTATTCAAGTATGTACTACTATATAAAAATAATTACATCTCGAAATATCTAGATAGCAACATATTTTTAAAAAAAAGATGATGATTTTTGGTCATAGTGCGATTTGCGGTCTTGTCTGGTCAAAAAAATAAACAATCGGAACCGGTCCATAAAAATTAAAATTGCGGTTTGGTTCGATTTGTTTGCGGTTTATACCAAACTTTCCCCAGTCTTAATTTTTATAGTATTGTATGATTGGTGCTAAATTAAGTTAAGTATCTATATAATTTATTGTAGTAATTCTAGATGCCCAACTTAGAATTTGATATGTCAAATTGAATTAGGAAGTGTTGTATTTGATAAATAATTTATTAAAAAAATTAGTACTTAAATTTTAATTTAAAAGTGCTTGTATTCGATAAATTTATTCATGATAATATATACTTGTATTCTTTTTTGAAGTTATATTTTTATATATTTTATACTAATGAGTTCATGTATTGCACAAGTTTCTATACTAGTTTTTGTATAATTATACTAGTTGTTTATAATCATAAGGTACAGTATATAATCATAAGGTACAATTTTAAATTGAGTGAAACTCGGATGAAGTCTAATTTAATTAATATCTCTATTGTGAAACTAACATTTATTTTAAAAATTTCTTATTCATAATCTACTTTGACAAAAAAAAAGTTATTCTAATATTCAAATAAAATTTGAGAAGATTATCTTGTACAACTCTTAGGAGTATATTTTAAATTTTGCCAATGTATATTTGTAATGTGAACTTGCATTTATTATGGTTAGTACTATCACCTATACTAGGAAAACGCAATCAAATTATGTTTTCCTTCAGATAACTTCCAAGCTAACTTGGATAATTAGTAAGTAAATGCTCCAAAATCATTGAAATCTATCCATAACTAAGACTAAAACAAAATAGTGTTGATATCATACTTTTAAAAATTGCTTATGTATCACTTTTTCAATAAAATATTTTCCTTCTAAAACACAATGATGATGTCATTGTTATCATGACTAATGTTTATACCTTTGATTTTTCTACTTTGTAATTATGACTATAATATTATCCATATTAATTGATTTTTTATTTTTTTGTCACATTATTTAATATATTAGAAAATTATATATTTTTTTTAATTATTTATAAAATTTTTATAATATTATTTATTAAATGAGTATTGGATAATATGAGATAGTTAAAAATATAAAGCCGTAAATTTTTAATTTTTTTGTTTATACATATATGTCAAAAAATTTAATAAAGTCGTACATCGCACGAGTATTATCTAGTTTAAGTTAATAGAGCAAACTTTCTTAGTGTAATTTTCACACTCAAAGATATGGAGAATGTAGAAATAGGTCATTTTCACATTGTTAGGTGAACTTTATGCAAAAACCCTACTAGTTAAGACTTTGGAGTAAAAGAGTTTTACTTATCCATCAATTTCTATTATTGTTTCTCATAAGGTAAGATGTTTTCATATAATTTAACTCCTATGCTTCATCCTTGGAAAAAGTCAAAATCCACTATCATTCTCGGAGCAAAATCTCAACATGTTACTCATTACAATAGAATTGACTTATTGGGACATAAGTTTTAGTGATATTAGAATAAATCTCGCTAATTTATATTATTAGGATAATAATTATTGGTTTTTATTTTAAGTTTAATTATAAAATAATTTAGTGACATTTTATTTGACATTTAGTAATATATGTAATTGTTCCCATAGCCTATAGTGACATTTATGAGAGACGTCACTAGATTTTATGTCGTGAAAAACTTCAGTGTGATTTTTTATTATATTGCTAAAGTGTTTATTAAATGTCACTAATTACACTATATTTATACCATTAGAAAGTTTCACTAACAACATTTTAGTTAAATGTTACTAAATATATCTCACTAAAAGTATGTTATATTGTAGTGACTACAAATGTTTTCACAAATAAAGGAATTAAATATTAGTTTATTTAAGTTTTGCTATAATTTAATTTCTTTTTAGACTTTAAATTTCAAAAAACATAAACAAAAATCTTAAAAATTAGTATGCATATTTATTTTGATTCTAATCTTTTTATTCATTTGTACGTGTACGTAATTGCAAGAGTTGAGAATGCATATGAAAATAATAATATCGAATAGTGGAATAGTGTATAGCTTCATGGTAGTTGTGCGTATCTACGACGGCATAGGTTTTGGATTCAATGCCTCCTGAGAGAACTCCTACCAGAAGGTATTTCATAAAATTTAGGAGCCTAATACGAAAACCCTACACACATGCATTGGTGCTTTTGGAATGTAATGCTCTATGACTACGCTACAGAAAATGTTTGTGTAAAATTTTCTTAATTGGATTACACTTGTAGATTGTAGTAATAAGGACATCAAGCAAATTTTAAGGGTCCTAATCAATAATTGAAATGCGATCCAAAAGATAAATGAGGGTGATGAAATACTCTAAAAGGGGATGGGGGATTAAATAGAGTATGATAACTTTTCGAATTTTTGCAGATAACAAGTAGGGCCTTAAAACAGTATATTAGGACCTTGACAAACTTAAAACAGGAAGTTGTTTTGTGGAATAAATTTGTGACTTGTTGGATTTATTCCATGAACCGATTTTAATTAATCTAACTCTTTAAAACATTAAGTTGATCTAGTGTTGACTTTGTACCATGGACCAATTTTAATTAGGTAAAATAACTCTAGATAATTCTTAGTTAAAATCGATTAATTAAATAATTTTTAGAAAAAAAAATTAGATTAATATGCTAGGAAAATAAAGTTAAAATGTTATGTTGTTGTTATTATTTTGGAACTAATCTTTCAAGATTGGTCTTAGTCAAAAAAAAAAAAAAAAAAAAAAAGCCTAAGGGTTGCAATTTAAAAGATATACTTCAACTAGAGGTTTTGAAGCCCAATTTAAGAAGCAACAAAGCATAGAATTTTAAGGGGATGAAGCTCTAGATTACCTAACGGCTATGTGAGGCAAATTCAATATATATGGAGCTTCATCACCACTTCAACGACAACTGATTTCCAACGCCTTCTATTCGAATTCGTTCAATAGCTTTTAGTTGTTCTTAGTTTATTTCTATCTCTAAAATATTGTATATGTTTTTAATGTTGGAGTTAGATTTTTTTCTCTATATGCCTCATTCTTAGAATACTTTGCAAAGTATTTAATTCTACTCTTTTTTTATGAGTTTTGGATTTAGTCTTTTACTAAAAGGAATATGTAAACAGTATTTCTGGAAAAGAATGTGTTGTGTGAAAATAGTGAGATTTTTCTTATTGGTCTAGGATTCAATTAATAAAAAAGGTTGACCACTAAGAGTTGACAAAGAAACTATAGGCGGAGAGTAAACTATTCGTTCCCGAATAACGATAATAATACGTGCTCTTTAAATTTATTTACCAAAGTAGTCATTTTCTAACAAATAATTACAATTTAACTAAATAAAATAATATCAACTTAATAACAAATTTTCTTAATTTATCTTAATTTGAACAAGTCATATTATATGATTTTCAAGTAATTTATTTAATATAAATGTAGCTATATTAATATAGTCACTTTTGCCAATAAACTAATAAATATAGTTAAAGTCAATAAAAGTCTAAGAAAATTATTCCAAGTGTTCCAACATGTTATTATTGTCTATACTTGCCCTTCATAATATCTTGAAGTCCAAATAATTTTGTTTGATATTTATTTCTTAATTTTTCATTTTTAAATATTAAATTTAAAAAAAAAATCGATTAAACTAAACAATCATGAAAAGTTCCTAAATTAATCTATGCTTGCCAAAATTTGTTGTAGCCACAAATAATTTTTTTTATTATTTTATAATAAATCATATCTAACACCCTTTATCATTTTTGAAATAATTTCAATGATTAAATATTGAAAAACTCCAATTAATCAAGTAAATACAAGAAAAAACATATAATATCAATACTTAACAATTTAAAAGTGTTTACCAAAAGCTCATAAATTCATTTATTTTAAAAATACTTTAAAACACGTAAGTAAAATAGCTCGAGATTGTTAGATTACTTACTCTATTATTTTTGCGACTTTAGAGTAGATATTTTTGCTAATTAACATTTCTTGAATAATTTCCAAAAATCTAATATGTAGGAAAGTATATAATTAGGGCGATTTATTTTATTTGTAATTATTCTCTTTATTTTGTCTTTGATTTATTTTCTAGAATAATTCTATCATAGCTGTATAAATTAGAGCTTTGTCTCTCATTATAATTTAATACAAACAATATTCAACATCCTAAATCTTTTGTCTATTAACTCTATTTCCGCATTATTAATCTTTTCATGGTATCAGAGCCGATGGTGTTTTCTGGCGACCTATAACCGATCCATCATATCAGTGTTCATCATCTACCCAAAAAAATATTACTTAATGGACATAGAAATCCACTCAATGTCACCGACCCCTTTGTCGAAACCACTGTGGTTAAATACCAACAAAGGAGTCTCCACCGTTAGATACCATATCTCGATAATCAAAATCAAACCCCAAACCTCTAAATTAGATTCAAGGCATCGAAGAAACACGCATCACCTTTCTCGCGAGTTTCTTTCATGTTACTCTAGTCTATAATTGGTCATTCTCACTGTGATACACGTTAGAGGAGGGCCGCCACCAAGATACCTAAAACTCAAACCAGCGGCAAGGCCCCACCTAAAATCATACCATCTTCCGGCGAAAGAACATCAGACGTCAGTGCTGAACAATTCGAAGCATGGGCCCAAAGTGGGACAATGAGTGTCGTGAATTGAACAAAGAAAGCAAGTGCAAATCAGAAAATGAGGGAAAGAGAAGGAACTGCTTTATGTTTTCATATGGAGGCTACAACAAACAAACAAAACCTAAGAAACATAAATCCTACAACCAAATTCTCTAATGCCATGTTTGGGAACCATGATTTTATTTGGAAATTTTGAATTGGTTCAAATTTATTATTTGACAAATCAAAAAATTTCAAATTTAGATTTAGATCAAATTCCACTATTGCTTTTAAAGTAGATATAGTTGAGAATTTGAGAATGACTACCTAAACCTTGTCATTCTAAAATTCTTCATTTATAATTTCATAATTGAAATCCATAATTTTAAATGAAATACTTATTCCGAAACACTACATAAACTTTTTTTACCCGAATTCACTTGCCCTTTTTTACCCAAAAAAGGGATACCCCCAAAGCCTATAATGGTTTTACTAAACCTTCTGACCCAATATACCATAAAAATCCAAAATGCTTTTCAAAATTTATATGGAACAGCCTTCCTACATGGTGATTTTGAAGAAGAAATTTATATGTAACACCCTGAGGGATTTCAGGTTAAGGGAAAAGAACACATGGTATGCCGCTTGAATAAGAGTTTATATGGCTTAAAGCAAGCTCCACAATAGTGGTATCGAAAATTTGGATCCTTTATGAAGGATCATAATTATCAAAGAACGATATCCAATCATTTTGTTTTCATCAAAATATTTGCAGAGGGAGATTATATAATACTACTCCTCTATGTTGATGATAAGTTAATCATTGGTCAAGATAAAGATCAGATCGCAAATTTAAAAAAGGTGATGAACAAGTTCTTTGCCATGAAGGACTTAGGACCGGCAAAACAAATATTTGGCATGAAAATCTCTCGTGATAGGAGTAATAAGAAGCTTTGGTTATCGCAATAAAAATACGTTGACAAGCTACTCGAGATATTCAACATGCATAAGGCTAAACTAGTAACCTCTCCACTTGCAAGCCATTTAATATTAAGTTCTCAACAATGTCCCTCAAATAAGAAAGAGATAGAAGAGATGAATAAATTTCCTTATGCATCAACAGTTGGTAGTTTAATGTATGCTATGGTCTGTACAAAATTAGACATTGCTCATTCAGTTCGTGTTGTAAGTAGGTTCCTCTCAAATCTAGGGAAACAACATTGGGAAGCAGTAAAATGGATTCTAGGTATCTATGTGGCACATCAAAGATGTGTCTATGTATTGGTTTAGGAAAACCTGTTTTGATAGGATACATGGATGCAAACATGACTAATGACATGGATTCGCGAAAGTTAGTTTCAAGTAATCTGATGACTTTCCCAAGGGGAGCAATATCATGGTAGTTTAGACTTTAGAAAGGTGTTGCATTATCCACAACTAAAGCTCAGAATATTGCTACAACTGAAGCTTGTAAAGAGCTCCTATGGATGAAGAAGTTTCTACAAGAGCTAGGTGTTAACCTAGAAAAGTATGTTCCCTATTGTGGTGATCAGAGTGCTATTCATCTTGCGAAGAATTCCACATTCCATGCACAGACTAAACATGTGTACATACGTTATCATTGGATAAGAGATGTTTTAGAATCTAAGTTATTATACTTAGATAAAATTCATACGAATCAAAATGGTTCAGACATAATGACTAAAGTGGTTACGATGGTAAAACTCGATGTGTGCAGAAAGATGGCAGGTCTTTCAAAAACTTTCTCATAAGTCGAAAGGGGGAGATTTGTTGGATTAATTCTTCTAAATCTGAAATAGAGATTGAGAGAAAATTAAGGAAATAAATGTGGTAAAACACAGAAAATAAGGTAAAGCAATATTAGAAAACAAATAGCAAATGCATATTTTTAGAGATTAAGAATTGTTTTTAATATAAGCCATTATTTGTTTAGTATTACGTTTATTATAAATACTTGTTGAAATGTAGTGCAATGAAAATATTGTCAAAGCATTTATTGTTAAATAGTTTATCCTCTAGTTTTAGAGAAGATATTTGTTAGCTTATTTTGTTTTACCCGTAAAGGGAAAACGTTAACTATTTCTGCTACTATTATTTTGTAATCTTTCCCAACACCTTTGCCCATGTACACACCCATATTTTAATAAGGTGTAGTATTTTCTGAAAATTAGGAATACTACCTTCAAATTTGGTCTTATTTCTCTCGTATGACAAGCTCTATATTACAATACACAAGGTCAAACAACATAATCTAGATCTTCTTTTTCTCATAACCCATTCCAACCCAAGATGAATTTAACACAAATATTCCAAGAAATATGACAAGTAAACAACAAATGTGCATTTTTTTTAATTCTATTCTATAGAAAGGACAGAAGGCTAGTGATTGATCAATGATCCCTTTCCTATATAAAAGATCATCTGTAATTAGTTTCTCCAAACTAGCAAGCCACAAAGTCAACTGAGCCATGGGGGAGCTTAAATTTTTCCAGATGAGACTAATCAAAGGTTTAGGTAAAAATTGGCTTAATTGATTCAAAAAGTTTGTATAAGTGGCTCAAAAGAATTTACCATCACTAGACCATTTGTAAATGACTCAATCTTCAGTATTTTTTTATGCTTTCATATTGTCAATACATAAAAATAGGTCTTATAGGTATCTTTCCTCCCATTCACACATAATTCTCCTCCACTCCAATCCCAAAATACAAGTTTCCTGATGCCATTAACCCATCTGAAAAACGTAGTTTCCTTTCTAAAGTGAGATGGATAATGATACGCATGATTCATGTACATTTTATCCCCTTATTTTCACCCATATTTATGCCATCCTTATGCTTTATTCTTTTAATTTAGTCCATTTATGCTTATTTTTGAGGATTTTACTTTTTTAGTATAATGTTTGTTGTTTTGTCAATTTTTATAGGTTTTCCTTCATGATTGAGCCGTCACAAGCACTAATTATATTTATCCTCTTACTCTCAGAGGCTTTGTGACCTTAGGAACTAATTTGGTGACAAAAGGGAAGTCAAATTAATGAAAAGAAGCCCATCCAAAGCAAAGCTACATTTTTCGGTTATCAAATGCACAAGGGTCCACTTAAAATGATCTTACCCTCTACCAAAATTTAAAATTTGGAAAATATATTTATTGGAGATTGAATTTGGGTCTGTTAGCTTCTAAACGACTGATCACATGCCCAATTTCGACAAGAAACGACCAAGTTATGGCATTCCAAAGACGCAGTGCACAACAAGTATAAACCAGTTGACTGGTTGACTAGGACCAGTCGAGCCGACTAGTTTAGATCTTCAGATCACTTTTTGCTTTTTGGCCCGTGATCTCTTTCCAACAAGCTTCCTCCAATCTTTCCCCTTGAGTTCTTCAGCCTTCCTTTCCCCTGTGCATCTACTACTAATGATGAAGAAGGTTGCTTGTAGGACTACCAATGTAATTATCATGAAAGCAAGTGGGAAAGCTCATAAAATTGCCTATAAATACTCCAAATTTTTGAAGGAAAGAGACACCCATCAGCTCACAAGCTGAATTTAGCTTCATCCTCTCTTCTTTCTTTGTACATTCATCCTTTATTGTGTTCTAAGTAGTTTTAAGTTCAGAAACTTGTCTAGTCTTCATACAAATACGTTCTTTAGCATTTTCATTCCTTGTTTGAAGCTTTAAGTTGTTATTTAGTTCATAAACTCTAGTAATTAGAAGTGGTTTTCAGTTGATAACCAATCAAAGTACTTAGATATTTCAGAATTTTGTGGGTTTAAGTGTGCAACTTAATGTGGAGTATTTGTATCATTTGAATATTAAACTTGTTGTTCTCTTTATTATGATTCTCAACCCTTTCATAGTTGAAGGTAGTAAATTCTTTTAAACTCTAACTTCTTTTTAGTTTATTGCAAAACCCATGTATGATATGATGATTTATGTGTGTATTTCATTAAACATGAGTGAGTAGTCCACTTTCTAGAGTTTGGGGATATAGTTAACATATTGATTTCCTTATAGGGAAAATTAGTTGAATGTAAATATGTACATGAATGAATATGTGAGTTCCATGGTAAGGAATCGAATCTTCATTTCGATCTCCATCCACGGACAATTTATGTTTCTTAAATGTATTGAAATCTTGTGAAGTATGATTTCATGCTAGTAATGTGTAGCCCAGAAGCTAACTTTATTAGGATTCCTTCGAGACGTAGTCAAACCTCAGGATGATGAACTATGCCTATCTTTTATGATTGCTTGTTGTTCAACATAAATTGGAAGTCATAAGCATATAACAGAATGTTAGTGGTATGGTCGAGTTTTACGCCCAGAAGTTGAATATCCTAAACCATATTAATAACTAGGGATGTTCATGGATCCGGGACCCTGTTGGACCCGCCCCAGACCCGCCCCTTTTTTAAGGGTTTGGATCTTATTTTTCAAGACCCATCAGATTCGAGTCGGATCTGGATGTAAAAAATAATTGACGGGTCCAGGTACAGGTCCAAGAGTTTAGATTCGGACCCAAACCTAGACTCGACTTCTAGATCCAGACCCTAGCCCTGCCCCTCAAACCCAGACCCGGACTCTGATAAAAATTAAATATTCTGATCTGACCCGTTTCACTTCATAATTCAGACATAGTACTCCAGTCCATATCTAGCCTTAAATCTTTTGACTTCATATGCTACCCCATTTTAATCGGCACTAGTCCTTCTCTTCTTCCTCATTCTCACCGCTAGTTCCACCACATAGGTGCTCACTCAGCCTCAGCCGGTCAGCCCTCAACACTTCCTCACAAGTGGCGCCTGTCATCGTATTCATGTCACAGTTTCTTCATTCCTGTGGTTTGTTCTTCATATTTAGAATTTATAGTTTTTGTACTTGTTTTCATTCTCAATTTGTAGTTTGTACTTGATTTTAGATTTTAGTTGTAGTTGTTTTTCGTTGTCAATTTCATTTCTCAATTTCTGATTCGATTAAGATTCTAGGATTAGTAGTTTGCATGTTTTCATTCTCAGTTTCATAACTTCTCCATTTCTGTGGTTTGTTTATCATATTTGGAATTTGTAGTTTACACTTGTTTTTATTCTCAATTTCTAGTTTGTACTTGATTTTAGATTTTAGTTTGTATATGTTTTTCATTCTCAATATCATTCTCAATTTGTGATTCTATTTAGATTCTAGGTTTGTACTTTTTTAGACCCGATAAGGACCGATTAAGGACCCTAAATCCATTTGATCCAGAGGGTCTGGGTCTAGGTGTGAAAATTTTGGATCCTTAGGATCCGAATCTAGGTCTGGATATATAAAAAATAAAAGGGTCCGAGTCTGGGTTCGGGACCCGCCCCATGACCATCCCTATTAATAACTATATAGTTCCTATGCCCAGAAATGTTGCATCTAAAATCGAAAGACTTTTCTCATCATAAAACCTTATTAAAAACATATTTTCAACCCATCCTTTTACTTCTATTGTTTGAAATTTGAATCATAAATTGTTTTTATTATTCACCAAACCAAAACCCAAAAAACTTTATTGTCATAAAAAGTCTACTTGTCACATAAGCATTTCCATGTGGATCAACCCCTTACTTACCGGTCATGCTAGTCATTAGGAGTTAGTTAGGTGTATAATTTATTGTTAGGAGTGGACTTAGTCAAATCATCAACGACCATAGGACTACCTTATAACCCTCTATCAGAGAACAACCTAGGAAACACGCTTTTTAATGGGTTTAGCCGGCCAAAGGAGTTTATGAGCCCTTACATCACCACAAAATGCAAAAATAAAAGGAAAAAAATCAACTTACCATTGATGGAGTGTTTCTTATCAACATTCTTGGTTGCAATTGTTGTCTTGCTTCTTTAAGTTTAAAGCTTTGATCTTCAATTGAGATGGTGAAATAAATGAACTCTGAAAACGACGATGTATTAGAGTTCGAACAATGAGTTTCAAACTCCAATATTGCCAAGATCGAGTGTATGAAGTTTAGTGACAAACAAATTACGCTATCAATGAAAACAATGTTTATAGGAGAAAATAATGCAATAAAATGACACAAAGATTTAACGAGGTTCACCAAACTATGGCTACGTCCTCCGGTGTGTAGTATCTCTTATATTATCAAAAGGAGTTCAAAGAACTCTCAAATATGGAGAATTACAATAGAGAAGAGATATATGCTAGTGTTTGGCTTGGGGTGTATTTTGTGGATGTGTTCACCAAGTGAATGAGAGCTCTTATTTATAGGACTAGGTACATAAATGTCATTAGCTCACTAAATTACATAGTTAATATTGAGTAATGAATACTAAGAATTAAGTCTAAGGAGTTGAAAGGTCGAAAACAAGCATCCCATGTACATCAGAGACTTCGCTCGACCGGAACAGAGAGCTCGCTCGGGTCGAGCGGCTCGGTCGAGCGAGAAGCAGCATAATCTGGAGCATTCTGTCTGACTGCTCGACTAACCAAAAAAGGACTCGCTCGGTCGAGCGGAGCTCGCTCGGTCGAGCGGAGAGCTCGCTCGGTCGAGCGAGTAGGTCGAGCGACCCTTCAGATCTTCTGACAGTAACTTTGTTCGAGCATCTCATAAATCAACCCTTACATATTCTTCATTAACCCATATTAACTCCCATAATTCTTCATCAATACTCCACACATAATTGCACCCATTTAGTTACCAAATAATCAAGAGTCACACTCATGAATTCACCTCATTAAAGTGCACTCAAGTCACACCAATCACAACAAACTCCGAAATGTAAATGGAGTTTATGTCAGAGGGAGATGGAAAAGATTTGCTACTGTGGAGACAAGTTAATGTTACATGTACTTGTTTTATAAATGATATGTAATTTACTTAAGGTAGAAACAAATGAAATAAAAGATTTAGAAAATTAAATTTTTTTATCGGTTCTAGATAACCCAACATTGCTACAAGACATTTATCCAATACTTGGGTTTATTTATGGTTACTCGATATTTGAGATTATTGTAGGAAAATCATGAAAATGTTGGATTATTCTTGGTAATTTTTCGTATAAGTATATTTCAGTTATCGCAAAAAAGTTGGATTATTCTTGAAAATTAGGAAAAAAAGATTTAATATTTTGGTTTATTTATAGTTAGTCGATATTTTAGATTATTTTAGGAAAATTATGAAAACCAAAAAAGAAAAAAAAGGCGAAACGTTATCGTGCCTGCGATTCGATCCTAGTTGCTTTATAATGGTTCTCGCTGCATGTATAAAATCAAATATCATTATCGAAAGACTCAAAATTAGGAGCAATAATGTGAGTGGACATAGTTGATTGATTCCGTGTTCGTTCAAAAGGAAATTGATACACATAAAATTTAACATGGAGTGAAACAACATTTTCACCGAATTCAAGATCATACAACTTCTACTTTTTTTTCCTTGTGGATACCCAACAAAAACATATTTTCTAGGCTTACTTAAAACTTGTTATGTTTGGACTTGAGATTATAAGCATAACACAAACACCAAAACACTCAGAGCTTTGAGTAGGAAGAAGCTTATGAAATAAGATAACTAGCAACCAACATACAATCACCCTAAAATTTTTTAAGGCAAATGAGCTTGAAAGCGCAATACACGAGCAGCATTCAAAATGTATTTGTGTTTTCTATTAACTCTCCCATTATATTGTGGAGTACCAACACATGAAATTTGAATTAAAATGCCATTATTATTAAAGTACTCTTTCATGCAATTTAATTTTGTCCTATTATTATTCGAATGAACAATTATAACTTTGGCATCCAATTGTCTTTCAATCATAAGAAAAAAAAGAACTAAACATATAGTAAACTTTTGTTTTATCGAATAATAATAAATATGTAGCACCGCATGAGGATGGAGTTTGATATTTTCCCCACAAATCACGATGAATTATTTCAAAACAAGTTGTTGCCCTACTATTACTTATTGGAAAAATATTTCTAGATTGTTTGGCACGATGACACACATCACATGCTTTATCCAAAACTTTACTATGAGTATCAATAAGAGGAAGGGATCACACTACTTTATCCAATCGGTGACCAAGTTGTTGATGCCACAACTCCAAAGAAGAATTATCAAATATTTTCATTGATCGAGCTTAAGAAACATCCTGAAAGTAGTACAGTCCGTCTCTACGTTCACCTACTTCAATATGCGTCCTTATGTAAAGGTCCTAAACAACACACATTGTTTTGTGAATAGAACAACAAAATTTGTATTATCAGTTAAATGAGTCATAGAGATTTAGTTACAATTCAATTGTGGGACATACAAAACATTGTGAAGTTTTAATTTAGATGATAGATAAACGTCATCCTGTATAGTAGAAAAAGTTTATTTCCATCTAGGAGACCTATACGGCATAAAGGGATTACTCAAACATTTATCCATACATTAAAGTTTCCTGGTACATGATGGGAAGCCCCATAATATATAATCCAGGAGTTTACAAGAGACTCACCGCTTAAACGTTCATAATTTGGCATAAAATGGTTACCCAAAAGATCAATTAATTGCTGCCATTGTACTGTTATAAGTTTGCAGGACAAAATCAGTTTCCCCACTTGTATCCACATTTTGAGCACTAAGAGCATCAAAAACCTCCTTGCTAGCAACTACAACTACACAATGTTTTCCACGCAGGCTCGGATATGGCCTTATGCATCCTGGCTGCACAGGGCCCCAAATCATAGGGGGCCTCAGTTATTATAACGAAGAACATATCAACGTTAAAAGTTGGAGGTTTAGAGCAATTAGTAATACCAACTTTGTATTTTGTAGCTAAGGTCCAAGGTTTAAGTCTTAAGAAATTCATTTTGCAAATCATAAATTAAATGTTTTCCTATATTTCACTCTTGGTTTTGCCATAAATTCTCCATTTTCAATACTTTTCTGTCATATAGCTATCTCTCCAGACTCTAAAGAATTATCTTACTTTTCACCCTCATTTTCTGATCCAAGATCAAGTGTTTATGAGCCCGTTGCTTTAATTCTTGAGAAACTCGAGTTTAATTCTTTTTTATCGCAAACCAGAATTTGTCACATGCTTAGTATGGGATAACAAATAAATGGTACAAAAGAGCAAGGGTGGTATCAATATGCAATGATGGTCCAGAATATTAATTTTTATTTTTATTTTTGAGTTTTTGGGGCTGATTTTTATTAATATAAGGGGGGATGAACTTAGTTTCTAGAAATCAACAAGTTCATTGTATTTGCTAGAAGAATTTTGATACATGAACTCTAATTAATTCATGAATTTGTTGACCAACAAAGGGGGATGTATTGACTGAAATAGGGGATGTATTTGAAAGCTTCTAGAATCTTGTATTCACCCTATATAAAGAAATGTATTGTAATCAAAAAAATTCAGATTTTGTTTCAGAATATAAACCTTGAGTTTTATGCATTGCTTTTCTTCTTGTGTTTGTCCAAAGAAATAGTAATATCAATTATCACTTTGAGTTTGTCTTGAGTGTTAATTCTTAGGGGAGATTGAGTGTGTCTTGTCTCTAGCCTAAAACCTCAAATCATTGAGTTTGTTCTTGTGATTTGGCTCTTATCAATATTCTTCTACTATTCTTTCTTATCTACTCTTTTAAATCAGAAACTTTTAAATCTAAGTGTGTTCTTCCAAATCACACTTACATCATTTGGTATCAGAAGCTTTTGGTGGATCGAAAGGGTGTTGTAAAAAAAAAAACAAAAAAAAAAATGGGCGCAAATGGAGATCTTGCTGATATGTTACGTATCATAACAGAAAAATTGGAGAAATTGGAGAGAAAAAATGAAGAAATAGATGCGGAAAAAGAACGAAAAAATACCTAAATGAATGCTATAGGTGAGTTGTTGTTGAAAACATCTAACAAAGTCAATGAGATCGAGGAAGGAGATGGTAGTGGTGTAGGAAATTCTCGTGCATTTGATGAAGATGGAGGATTGAAAATCGATCTCCCGGAGGTTGATGAAGGTCATGATAGCGAATCATTCCTTGATTGGCTAAGACAAATAGAAACTGTGTTTGAATACAAGGGGTATGATGATAAAAAAATTTAAGCTTGCTGTGCTTAAATTTACAAAACTTGCTGCCTTATGGTATGACAATTTTAAGGCAAATAGGAGAAGAGCCGGAAAAGAAAAAGTCGATTCATGGGAAAAATTAAAAAAAAAGATGAAAGATAAGTGGGTGAGCAAAGAATATGAGCAAGAGCAGTATTTGAAATTAACACATCTTTCACAAGATGATGGCATGAGTGTGGAAGATTATCTAAAAGAATTTGAAAAGCTTTGCTTAATATGTGATTTGCAAGAGAAGGAAGCTTTTAAAATTGCTCGATTTGTGAAGGGATTATCAAAGACAATCAGTAGAAAAGTGGAAGTCACTCACTACACTTCTTTTAGTGATTTGTGCAAATTGGCTTTGAAATTTGAAAATCAAGCCAAGGAAGAAAAGGAAAAAGAAAGGCTGAGAGTGCATTATAAAATACTTCAAAATATACTCCATCATACTCAAAAGAGAGTACCTTTCAAAGTAAAGCAACCCCTTCTGGTCCGAAATATGAGGCAAAGAAAGAAAAGGCTGTGGTTATTCCTAGTGAATTTGCTACAAGGAGGAAATGTTTTAAGTGTCATGGAAGAGGACACATGGCTAGTGAATGCCCTAGCAAAGCTAATCTGACCGCTACTCAGTGTGCTATCATGGATGAAGAAGAACAAAGGTATAACTTTGTGGTTGAGGAAGTGGTAGATTCAGAGGATGAATTTGATGAAGAAATACAACCGGAAGACGAATTTAACATGATGGTTGTGAGAAAAGTGTTGTTTAGTGAACCACAATCTGATTTGAGGCAAAGGAATAATTTGTTTCATACTAGATGCAAGATTGGTGAGAAGACTTGCAATGTGATTGTTGATAGTGGTGCTCAAACCGATGTAATTTCATCAGAGGCTGTGAATAAGTTAAAGTTGATTACTAGAGATCATGAAGAACCTTACAAGCTGAATTGGTTGAATGATAGCACTGGCATAAAGGTGAAGAAACAAGATCTAGTCTCTTATTCTATTGGAGGCTTTGAAGATGAAAGGTGGTGTAATGTGCTACCGATGGATGCTTGTCATTTGTTGCTAGGAAGACCGTGGCAGTTTGATCACAACTCGGAGCACAAAGGTAAGAGTAATGAATATCTTGTAACCACTAGGGATGGTAGAAAACTTAAATTAATTCCCTTACCCCCTAAAGTTGCTAAAAAAGAAAAAAAAGCAACTATCTTGTAACTTGTAATGAATTTGAGAAAATAGTGGAAGAGCATGGTGGAGGGTATGCTCTGGTTGTAAGGGCCAAAGATACCAAGAGTACTTCTAGTGATAACTCATCATCCCTAAAAGAGTTATTAGAAGAGTACAAAGATTATGATGAGCAAGATGGTTATCTTTTCAAGGGAAACAAGTTATGTGTGCCTAAGGTTGATGTTAGAGAATTATTGGTGAGAGAACTTCATAGTGGAGGTTTAACTGGACACTTTAGGGTACAAAAAACACTTGACATTCTGGGTGAGCATTTCTATTGGCCAAGAATGATTAAAGATGTTTCTTTAGTGGTGGAGAGATGTGAAACGTGTCAGAAGGCAAAAGGGCATTTCACAAAAGGGTTGTATACTCCTTTACCAGTTCCTGATGTTTCTTGGGAAAGTGTTAGCATGGATTTTATTGTTGGACTACCTCGAACTCAAAGGAGTAGGGATAGCATTATGGTGGTGGTAGATAGATTTTCTAAAATGGCTCATTTTGTAGCTTGTAATAAAACTGATGATGCTGTAAAAGTGGCTGAATTGTACTTCAAGGAAATAGTCAAACTTCATGGCATTCCTCGGAGTATAGTTTCAGATAGGGACTCCAAGTTTTTAAGTCACTTTTGGAGGACCCTATGGAAGTTCGTTAGTACCAAGTTGTTATTTAGCACCTCTGATCATCCCCAAACTGATGGGCAAACCGAGGTGACAAATAGAACTTTGGGTGCTTTGTTACGTGGTCTTGTGAGCAAAACGCAGAAAGATTGGGATGTGAAACTAGCCCATGCGGAGTTTGCTTACAATAGGGCTCATTCTTTGACTACTTCTCGTTCTCCTTTTGAAGTAGTTTATGGAGTGAATCCATTTGTACCCATTGATTTGATTCCTTTGGTAAGGGGCGATATGGTTGAACGAGATGCAAAAAAGAGGGTGGAAACATTTCAAAAAACCTGTGAGCAAGTGAAGAAAAAACTCGAGGAGATGAATAAAAAATACCAAGAGAGAGCCAACAAAAAAAGAAAACAACCCATATTTTACCCTGGGGATTTGGTGTGGTTACATTTAAGACAGGAGAGATTTTCCAAACTTCGAAAAAATAAACTTATGCCAAGATCCGATGGTCCATTCAAAATTCTTGAAAGGGTAAATGATAGCGCATATAAAATTGAACTTCCTGATGAGTTGATGGGTGTAAGTGCTACTTTCAATGTGGGGAATTTGTCACCATACTTGGATGATTCAAGTTTGAGGACAAACTCTTCAAAAGAAGGAGGAAATGATCCAAGATCAAGTGTTCATGAGCCCGTTGCTTTAATTCTTGAGAAACTCGAGTTTAATTCTTTTTTATCGCAAACCAGAATTTGTCACATGCTTAGTATGGGATAACAAATAAATGGTACAAAAGAGTAAAGGTGGCATCAATATGCAATGATGGTCCAGAATATTAATTTTTATTTTTATTTTTGAGTTTTTGGGGCTGATTTTTATTAATATAAGGGGGGATGAACTTAGTTTCTAGAAATCAGCAAGTTCATTGTATTTGCTAGAAGAATTTTGATACATGAACTCTAATTAATTCATGAATTTGTTGACCAACAAAGGGGGATGTATTGACTGAAATAGGGGATGTATTTGAAAGCTTCTAGAATCTTGTATTCACCCTATATAAAAGAATGTATTGTAATCAAAAAAATTCAGATTTTGTTTCAGAATATAAACCTTGAGTTTTATGCATTGCTTTTCTTCTTGTGTTTGTCCAAAGAAATAGTAATTTCAATTATCACTTTGAGTTTGTCTTGAGTGTTAATTCTTAGGGGAGATTGAGTGTGTCTTGTCTCTAGCCTAAAACCTCAAATCATTGAGTTTGTTCTTGTGATTTGGCTCTTATCAATATTCTTCTACTATTCTTTCTTATCTACTCTTTTAAATCAGAAACTTTTAAATCTAAATGTGTTCTTCCAAATCACACTTACATCATTTGGTAAATCTTAATTTCAAGACCGCTTAAATTTAACAGTCCATGGGAGCATTAGAGTTTATACTAATTCACTTTTTATTTTCCTCAAATTTTAAGAAAACAGTTTGTAAATTATTAATTACTTGCCTAATTATTGTTTGTATTTTCCTTTTGGGTTTTTTGGAAACAAAAGTGAAGAGAGAAATGGGTAAGAGCTGGGGAACAAACATGGGATTTTATTAATATGTTAAAAGATGAAAGGATATTTTAAGTATCATCTTTTCTTATTCTTCCCAACTTGTTTTACTAGCTCATGTATACTCATTAGATTACTTTAACAATGTGCTTGTTGTATAGGTTTAGTTTACAAATTCAATTCATGCAAACCGTAAAGTAGTCTAAAAAGATCTTTAACTTATTGTATACTTCTACTTGATAAATGAAAGGAAGAAAGATACAAATATACAATATAAAAAATAAAACAAAACGATTAACTTAACTTATTTCAAATATTTAAAATTTAATTATTTAAATTTTAAATTTTAAAAAGGTTACTAATTAATTGATAAAAATTAGGAATATTTACCTAGAATAATCCAACATTTTCATGATTTTTCTACAATAATCTCAGCTATTGATTAACCATGAATAATTTCAACTTTGAGGGATATTTTTCTAGAGTAAACCTAGTAACCGGATGATTTGCTATAGCAAGTCTTTTTTTAGAAAGAAAAAGATAAATTAAAATAAAATATCGAAAAAATGTAAAAAAAATGTTGAAAAAAATTAATAATTTTTTTTATCATTCAAAATTTTTTATGTAAATTTTTAAAATTTTTCTCTAATTTTAAATTGATTTTCAGTTTATTTTTTTGGCGAATTACCTGCTATAGTAAGTCATCGGGTTACCCAAGTTTACTTTAGGAAAATACCCCTAAAATTGGAATTATTCATGGTTAATCAATAGGTGCGATTATTATAGAAAAAATTCAATAAAAAGTTGGATTATTCTAGGTAAATTTTCCTAAAAATTAACTTCTTTATGTTGAGACCACATACATTTAGTATATGTGTATCCTTTTCTATGTTAACTTGGTAGTGTTAAATAAAATTTGGCACAAAAATTCAATATCATCAAAAATGAAAAGAGGCATTATAATATTGTAAATTTGTAATATCCATTTAATTTGAGGACCTTTTTCTAATTTTTGCATTAGGGCCCAAAAATTAATAAGACAACTCTGTGTCCACGACCATTATTGTTGCAATGGTGTTGGATAGCAACACAGCCACCTCCACAATTGCCTCTACCACCACCGCAACCTCCTCCACGTGGGTTACGTGGTTCCCATCCATCAGGAATTCCATTTAATAGTCCGAGTTAAATGGAATCAGATACTAACATATAAATATGAATCTCAGGATACATGTCAGACATTTAAGATAAATCGTTTCTTAGGCCCGACGACGTTCTAGTGATAAAGAAATAAATAAACGTCAATGATAATAATATTTAGTGAAAGTCTTAAAAATTTACAACTTAAGAACGTTTTGGCCTCATAAATACTAATTAATGTCTATAGGTAAATCTACTTGCAATAGAAAAACATATTAAAATTTTCACAACATAGAATAATAAGTCAAGTGCGTTAGTTAGATAGCTCAATCAAAAGTTTTATTATCCGATTCTCACTCTTCCAATCCCACTTGCAAATCAACCTGCTAGTTCTTGAAAGACAAAATCATAGCACGTTCCAAAGAACATAAACCAACACACCTTAGGGTTTCCATTCAATGCATTATATAAGTTACATACAAGCAATGAGTTCATCCTTGCATCAAAGGTGATGTCCTATTTGACTTTTCGAATCCCAACTCATGTCATTGCTCGTCTAGTTTGGGTCGCCAGAGTATTATCAAAGTTTGGAGGAATATACATAGGAGAGCTAATCCTAAGGCAACCTCCAACCTAAGACGTTGTCCGTCCTGTTTTGCTCGTCAAATGTAAAGTATGCATATTCCCGTGGTAATTGTCATGATCCACAACTATCACGGGAACGAACAATAATAATTCCAAATCCAGTGCAATAACCACTTAGGGCTCATAAACACAAGCCATCCTCAATTTCCAAGTTAAACTCCCTTCAAATTATTTGAGTTGTCTAAGCCTTAAGTGCTATACAACATCACATCAAAGAATGAATACAAAATTACTTTATATAACCAACTACAAAAGTATGGTCTAAGCGTATACCTTAAAAGCACGAAAGTTTAACACAAAGCAATCACCTCTCGTACAAAGTCTCAAACTCTTATGAACCGAGTACCTAAACACAAAAACACATACAAAAATAACGTATTAGAAACTTGAAATAGAAAATCCGACTTCAACACTACGTCCGGAAGGCATCAACTACGTTAGGTACCAAATTTCATAATTTTTAACACTTATTTACTATTTTTAATTAATTTGGTGTTTAAACGTCTTTTAATTCAATCTAGAGCGAAACGACAAACAAAATGCACCCAAACCCTAAGGCCTGAGGCGCGACTTCCGAGGTAGAAAAGTTTATGTCTTGAATTTAGTTTTTTCTTTTAATTTAGTTAAATAATTAAATCCCTTTAATTTTGTTTCATAATTCGACGGTTCTAACCATGAAACATAACAACCAACACACGTAACATACTTTAATCAAAATAATGAAATCAACCAAACTTATAACAAATTTCATAAAACAAAATATGCATATCTACATATACACAAAATTTCATCACCAAACTCAATCATGAAGTAGAAAAAAGTATTAATATCCTTTAAATTAGAATATTCACATCACTCATCTATTTCTTCTCCTTATGCATATAAATTAAAAAACATGAACATAATTATTCTAACAAATTGAAATTTTCAAAACAATTATAAATTATAATGACTAAAATATATACATAATTCTTCTAACAAAAGTATTCTGACAAATTGAGATTTTGTTAAAGAATCATAATTTCATAAAAACTTTATCAATTAAACGTGTATGAACACAATCTCTCTAACAAATTAAATTTTTGTTAAAGAATTATGAGTTCATAAAAAATTATATTAAATAAAAAAATAAACATAATTTTTCTAACAAATTGAAATTTTTTTAAAGGAACATGAATTCATAAAAATTATATTAATAAAAAGTATGAACATAATTCTTCTTGAATTTTGTTAAAGAATAATTATAAATCATGAAAAAAAGGTATAAAAGAAATTCTTTTATCAAATTAAATTTTGTAAGAGAATAATGAAGAACTTACAATTTTAAGCATCTAAAAATTGAATTAGAACAATTGAACACTCAAAAACCAACCCAAGAATGTTTACTCTATTTTTTTTTTCTTTTTTTCTCTCTTGGCCGAAACACATAAGGGAATGGAGTGAATTTTTCTTTTTTTTTTTGTTTCTAACTTTTAGTATTATTCGAATGCTTCAAATGATCATTCAAAGGTATATGTAAAATTGTAAATGCCCGTAATTGCTCAATTCGATGCCTAGCTTAATTGCCCTTTTTAATTGCACATTATACACGTAATTAGGGAGGTGTTACTTGAATTCCTCCACATCCTCCTAAAAACCGGCCACCCTTTTCAATGCCCTATATTTTTATTTTTTGTAATTTAATTAATTAATTGTTCTGTTTACTTTTTAGACGCAAAAATCGTTACACGATAAACTTGTTACGCAATCAACTTATTACGCGACGAAACGCGCACACAACAATGTATAAACAAATAACTATTTAATATATTTAATCCACTAACTATTTTTTAAATAATTAAATTTTAATCAATATATTAATGGGGTGTTACAATCTATCTTTAAGATGAGAATGAGTACATATCAGCATAATATTATGTGAGCTTCGACAAACATTATATATTACGGCTATGGCCCCGATTGCTGCTTACTCCGAAATGAGTTTGGGGCACAAAATGTAAACGTTCCTCTTGTACAAACATTTGATAAACATAGTCAAAAGTGGGTCTTGAGAAAGAATAGTAGATCTCATATGCCCATAAATGTCTACATTAACACCAAAATGAATGTCTTGAAGTTCTTTCCTCATCAAGACATTTTCCACACTTATAATGTGGCAAGGGATTATAGGTGGCTAATTCATCCCACAAAGATTGGAGAATACCAAAGTAATCATAAAGACTCATATTTTTGGGCTTATGACATTCTACAAAAGATTTCTTTTTTTTTTTTTGGGATCATTAACAATATAAAAGTGGTGTTGTAAAACACAACGTCATTATACTCGCAACTCCCGTTCATTAGTGACGTATGGAATACCGCCCTCAAGAAACTAACACTTACGATGTGCCATGAGAGACGGACGTAGTGAACGACTCCATTCTTCAAAATTATCTCCCCGAAAAATGGTTGAGTAAGGACATTGCTAGGACCATCTTGTGAACTATGAAAAAAGGGATTGTAAGGAGGTTTTTTAAGGTCGGTAGAGCTATTATCCACCGGTGTCAGGATCGGGTCAGCCATGAAGGAGAAGATACTGGCCGAGTGGAATAAGAAAAAAATACTAAACCCTAAGTTGGGGTAAGCTTGATGCCATGTACAGTGTTAATTCTCCTTGCTTTTGTAATGAGATTACAATGTTTATTATATACAACCTAAGAGAATATTAAGGATATTTACATACCAAACATAAGCCTAAAAGTATTCCCTAAAAAATATATACTATAAATATAGAAAGGCTAATATTCCCTAACAATATATATGATAATTTTTTTACTCATCATTTTATTTATCTTCTATTTTCATGTGCATGTTGTTAAATTACAGTTCATGAGAGCGTCTAGAAGGTAGAAGATATGGGGCGTTCTAGCTCATGTTCCAATCCAGGAGAGAGATTGTATGATGTTGACGATTATTTGTATTCTCTAGAATTCACTGATGAGTCTGCACTTGACAGAGAATTTGGAAATAGGCTTAACTAAGGGTCCGTTTGGTTCAGTGAGCAGGATTGGAATGGTATGGAACCCCATACCAGAATTGTATGGATTCAGAACCCCATACCAGACTAAAACTGTTTGGTTCAATCCTGTAATAGATATTCAATCCATTCACACTGTTTGGTTCAATTATAGAATGGATTCTCTGTCCAGTTTATATATATATATATAGATACATACATACATTTATTAAACACACAAATACATACACACATATTATGTTGCAAATGGATTCTCATAAGAGCAGCTACTTAACAAATCAAGCTACATCTATACCCCTTTGCAAACCCAACAATTTTCCCATCAAAAAAACATGCATTATCAAGCTCCAATTACAGCAATTAGAAAACAACAAATGATCCCAATTATTAACTAAATTTCTCTCAACGAAATTGCACAAACCCAATTCAAGTTAATATCTTTTTCACCACAAATCCCACAAACTAATAATTAAAACCATAAAATTCACAAATTTTTCCAAAAAACAGTTACATATGGGAAAAAAAAAATCACCCACCTCTGAGAAAAATGCCTATAAGCAGAGAAAATGAAGAAAACAACCATGAAAACAATTAAGCTGAACAAAATAATTGTTGTAATACTGATCCGACTTGGTGCTTTCTTCTTCTTGCTTTGCTGCAATAAAGCTTGTGGCTTTATTCTTGCCATCTGCCCCTTCTTTAATTTCCCAAATTTCAAATCTTTCTAAATATCCAAAAGAGAAAAAGATAAAAATTAAGCAATCAGAATGATGAATAATATTTATTTCCATAATTAGGGTTGATATTAATTCTCCAAAATTTAAAGAAAAAAAAAATTTAGAGAATTTAAGACATACCCAAGTTGAAATTCAGCAAAAATTGGGCGTAATGAAATCTAAATGCTCTCCTTTGAGATTAGGGTTTGAATATGGGATAGAATGGAGTTTGAAACTTGAGGGGTAGGAGGGTATGGGATTTTAGAGGATTGGAATGGGATGAGAATCCAGAGGGTATGACATCCCAATGTAAAAATGCCTAACCAAACATTGGAATGGTTGTGATACCATTCCATACCATTAAAAATGAACCAACCAAACATGCCCTAAATGATACCTGTTCTAGTAAGCAATTTTGACTCTGATGAATTTTTTACTTACATTAAATGTTCCTTAGTAAATGATCCCTTTTTCTAGAGACAATTTGTTTAATCTTGAGCTTTTAATGCTCAAGTATGTAGACATAATATATAATTTATCCGTTTCTGACTGATAAGTTTTGTGATAGTCTTACCATTGTGGGAAAGGGAAAGAAAAAAAAAATACTGTTTGGAACACTTATTAGTTATTTGTGCTTTGCATGTCCAATGATGAGACCTTTTTAAATTATATTTTGTACTATTGTTAACATAATCTTTCTTTGGTTTATGATGTTTTCAATAATATCATTAGTTTTTAAAGAAATTAAACCTAAAGATTGGATGAGTTGATACTCATCTTGTCTGGAGAAGCTCTTTCGTAAACTTTTTTTTTTGTTCGAACTAATTTATAATGATTGAATTATAAGATATGAGAAGCTTCGTGGTTGATTGCTATAGCTTTATATCTCTGATTCCTAATGTCATATAAGTTATCATGAGCTTCTTCAGCGGCAATGGGGTAATTTTTATGCTGATGATATTTTGAATCGTGCTATGCCATTGTTGTATCCCTATCATGCATGTCTATTTAATTATTGGAGATCATAGCCGTCAAATCCACCAAGAAAGTCTCTAGAAAAAATATTTGTAGTATATCATTTCAAATAACACTTAATTCACCAATATTCAGAAGTTTCTTCATAAGGAGATGCATCACTGTAATCCTACTTCTTACTAGTTCGTTCTTAAAATCAATTACAACAGCGAACCCTCTTCTCGTGCTTAGGCTACAGACAAACCTTGTCTTTTGCTTGGTTTATCTTTCAACAAATGTTATGCCTTTGAGTAAAACATTCATAAGCACCAAGTTAAACACGCTATTTTTTTTATTTTTTATTTATTATTATTATTATTATTATTATTATTATTATTATTATTATTATTATTATTATTATTATTCTTTTTTTTCTTTTTTCATAAAACCATATTCCATTTCATTGAAAGAGACTTTACATAAAGTTGGTAAAGAGTCAAGTAATAAGCTTAGCACCTACACCCTTTTAAATACAAAAAGCTAGTCTCTTAAAAATGTATGCCCTAGACTTGGTACCGCTTGAGTTACTCAAAGAAAACGATTTAATCCTTTGCTAATAGGTCAAGTGCATCTTCACCTAACTCTTCAAAGGTGCAAAAAGCGAAAGGGATGGATTTGTAACCATTCTCCTCACACTTCGCATTGTATTTCTTCCTCATTCTTTCTGTAGCATTGGCTAAAGAAGCACCCGGTGCCAATGAGGTGAATTCTGTTTCAACAAAAGGTGAGCCTCCAGTGACATCCACACATGCATATTTTCTTAGAAGCCAATTAAATAGAAGGATATCTGCTGGTCTAAGATCTTTCCCAGCCTCTGAATTAAACCCCAACGGTGCCTCGTTACGGACTGAAAAAAATTGTGCCAAAACTTCATGCCAATCTCGCTGGAACAATGCACAGTGTGCTTCCCCCATTTATCCATTTTGGGATTGTTACAGCTCGGGCATAGACTACCTTCGGCGAATAACGGAATAGCGAGCTGATAACATAAAACAGACCGATACTAATAATGATTCATTTTCTGCCCCAAGCCCTCAATAGGGATTGTTAGTAGAAAATCCTGGATGTGTGGTTCCCGAGTGAAGCTACAAATGGCGACTTGTCTTAGGGTGAGCCTATAACTAGACACAAGGCTAATCTCAACAACATTAAAATAAGCCCCTTCCGGCTTTTTCATAATATGGGGGCAGTGAGTTCATCATTGAGTGAAAGAGCGTTGGAGCCACAAAGAACCTGAAAGAGACCAAGAGCACGTTAAAAAGTCAGATCCAGGGAAGAAACATCACTGTTAGCCAAGATCTTAGCTTGAAGCAAACTAGTTTGAAGACAAGAAGTAAGAACAACATATTTAATAACAACACATGCTGAGTAGATTTCAAGTCCACCCATCTTAATGGGGAGTGTAGCTAATTTCTATTGCCAGTCCCCGAAACCTGGCTCAGAGGCTGTAACAATCTTCTCCAAAGAAAAGTGCAAAGGAAGATCAAACTGTACCTGTGCGTCCCCAAACCAATATGAAGGGAAAGTACACAACGCATTAATAACCTCCCAACCCCAGCACCATACGGAAGAAAGAGAAGCTAACATTGTGTATCATGGAGTTTGCTAACCGCTGCCATGAGTTCAATTGTTCTAGAAACCCTCTTTAAGAAAAAATCACGACAAAAGCTCTAATTTGTACTTGCCAGCCCACCAAGAAGCTTCACCCCCACATAAGGACGAGATAAGAAGGTGGGAAACCCCATGCTCTCTGCTCTTGGGGTTTTTCCTAGGCCAAAAAAGTTTAGTCTTATCCATATTGAGAAATAAACCACGAGATAGCCCTTCTTCCTTAATAATGTGTTAGGGAACTTGTAAGAAGTTCTTTAAGAGCAAGAACATGGTGAGAGAAGATAGAGAGATCTTCTAAGTCATGTAAAGTTTATTAATAAAAGGTGTTGAATACTACGGGTAGGAAGAGAACCCATAGGCGGATAGTAGGCTATTGATAGCTGAACCTTGTTAACAAATTCCTTGTTCTTATTTAAGTAGATTTTTGCAATTAGTTCATAGATCTATTATTCAACCTTAAACAGTTTCAGAAAACTGTTTTGAAAGGTCTCCCAAGCTCTTGAGCTTCCCATTAGAGAAAAATTTTAAAATATATTCTCTATTCCCCCCCTTCTAGAGACTATTTGATCTCCTATCAATCTTCAATTGGTATCAGAGCTGAGTTTCACATATAAAGATTAATATCTTGTGATGGATCCGATAGGAGAAGGGTTGTTTGCTCAAGGTCGTTCGTGTTCTAGGCCTCCTTTGTTTTGCGGAACAAATTTCTCTCATTGGAAAACTTTGATGAATATGTTTGTAATTGATCAAGATATAAAACTTTGGGACATCATAACAAAAGGACCTAAGGTGCCAATGAAAAAGGACGCTTAAGGTAATGATATGGTAAAATCCATGTTCGAATACTCACAAAGCGATTTGGAATCCGTGTCCAAAAACTATAGAGCAATGAATCAATTGTGTTGTGCTTTAAATGGTACCGAGTTCAATAGGGTTTCATCATGCATAAGTGTTAAGGAAATATGGGATAAGTTGGTTGTGACGTATGAAGGAACAAGTCAAATCAAGGAGACAAAGATCAACATCCTCATGCATCAATACGAAATGTTCAAGATGAAAAATGATGACAATATTAATGAAATATTTACACGTTTTACATTGATATTAACAGTTTGAATTCTCTTGGAAAAACTTTTACTAATAAAGAAAAAGTCCAGAAGCTCTTGAGGTGTCTTCCAAGATCAAAAAGGGGTCCAAAAGTCACTGCCATTGAAGAAGCTCAAGACTTAAGAGTATTATAGAGCATCACTTGACGATCTACTTGAAAAGCTCACAACTCATGAACTTACCTTACGTTACATGTTCAAATGGTTAGAATCTAAAATAATAGTTATATGCTTGAAATTATGTGCTAAGTTGCGTTTTTGAAGTTTTTTAAGCGTTTTTATGCACTTTCTCCCATAAAGTAGTTCAAACTTGCTTGTTTGACACGAAACTTGACACACAACACTATTTGGTATATGTTATTGTATTGAAATGGTTAAAATTGAAAACAATTGTCTCATGCTTGAAATTAGGTGCTAACTTGCGTTTTGAGGTTTTTTATACTTTTGTGGCACTTTCTCGCATAAAGTGGTACAAAATTGGTTTATTTGGCACGAAACTTGGAGCACCACACTATTTTGTATATGTTATTGTGGTGAAATTGTTAGAATCGGAAACAATAGTCATATGCTTGAAATTACGAGTTAAATGTCATTTATGAGGTTTTTTTAAGCGTTTTTGGCACTTTTTCGCATAAACATGTTCAAACTTGGTTTGTTTGGGTAGATACTTGGCACACAACACTATTTGGTATATGTTATTGAGTTAAAATAGTTATAATTGAAAATAATAGTCATATGCTTGAAATTACGTGCTAAATTGGGTTTTGAGGTTTTTTTAACCCTTTTTGGCACTTTCTCAAATAAAGTGGTTCAAACTTGGTTTGGTTGGCACGAAACTTGGCACACAATACTATTTGGTATATGTTATTGTAGTGAAATAGTTAGAATCCAAAACAACAATCATATGCTTGAAATTACGTGCTAAGTTGCGTTTTTGAGTTTTTTTTAAGCGTTTTTGGCACTTTCTCGCATCTATTGGTTCAAACTTGTTTTGTTTTCAATGAAACTTGGCACAGAAAACTATTTGTTATATATTATTGTGTTGAAATGCTTAGAATCGAAAACAATAGTCAGATGCTTGAAATTACATGCTAAGTTGCGTATTTGAGGTTTTTTAAGCGTTTTTGGCACTTTTTTACACAAAGTGGTTCAAACTTGGTTTGTTTGGCACGAAACTTGGCACACAGCACTATTTACTATATGTTCTTGTGTTGAATCTAAACTAATATTCATATGCTTTAAATTACGAGCTAAGTTGCGTTTTTTAGGTTTTTAAAGCGTTTTTAGCACTTTCACACATAAACTGGTTCAAACTTGGTTTGTTTGGCACGAAACTTAGCAAACAACACTATTTGATATATGTTATTGTGTTGAAATGTTGAGAATTTAAAACAATAGTCATATGCATGAAATTTTGTACTAAGTTGCGTTTTTGAGTTTTTTTAGAGATTTTGGCACTTTCTACCATAAAGTAATTCAAACTTGGTTTGTTTCGCACGAAACTTGGCACACAACACCATTTGGTATATGTGAATGTGTTGAAATGGATAGAATCGAAAAGAATAGTGATATGCTTGAAATTACGTGCTAAATTGCGTTTTTAAGGTTCTTTAACCGTTTTTGGCTCTTTCTTACATAAAGTGGTTCAAACTTGGTTTGTTTGGCACGAAACTTGGCACACAATATTATTTGGTATAAGTTATTGTTTTGAAATGGTTAGAATTGAAAATAATAGTCATATTCTTGAAATTACGTGCTAAGTTGGGTTTTTGAAGTTTTGTAAGCTTTTTTGGCACTTTCTCGCATCAATTGGTTCAAATTGGTTTGTTTGGCTCGAAAATTGGCACACAACACAATTTGGTATATGTTATTGAGTTGAAATAGTTAAAATCGAAAACAATATTCATATGTTTGAAATTACGTGCTAAGTTGAGTTTTTGAGGTTTTTTTTACAATTTTTGGCATTTCTCAAATAATTTGGTTCAAACTTGGTTTGATTGGCTCTAAACTTGGCACACAACACTATTTGGTATATGTTATTGTGTTGAAATGGTTAGAATCAAAAACAAGACGCATATGCTTGAAATTATGTGCTAAGTTGGGTTTTTGAGGTATTTTAACCATTTATGGCACTTTTTCAAATAAAGTGGTTCAAACTTGGTTTTTTTTGCACGAAACTTAGCACACAATACTATTTGGTATACGTTATTGTGTTGAAATGGTTAGAATCCAAAACAATAGTCATATTCTTAATATTACGTGCTAAGTTATGTTTTTGAGATTTTTTTAAGCATTTTGGCACTTTCTCGCATCAATTAGTTCAAACTTGTTTTGTTTCCCATGAAACATAGCACACAACACTATTTGTTATATATTATTTAGTTGAAATGGTTAGAATCGAAAACAATAGTCAGATGCTTGAAATTACGTGCTAAGTTGCGTAGTAGAGGTTTTTAAAGCGTTTTTGGCCCTTTCTTACATAAAGTGCTTAAAAATTGGTTTCTTTTGCTCGAAACTTGGCACACAAGACTATTTTATATATGTTATTGTGTTAAAATGGTTAGCATCGGAAACATTATTCATATAATTGAAACTTCGTGCTAAGTTGGGTTTTTGAGGTATTTTAACCGTTTTTGGCACTTTCTCAAATAAAGTATTTCAAACTTGGTTTGTTTGGCACGAAAGTTGGTATATGTTATTGTGTTGAAATGGTTAGAATCCAAAAAAATACTCATATGCTTTAAATTACGTGCTAAGTTGCGTTTTTAAGTTTTTTTTTAGCGTTTTTTGGCAATTTCTCGCATCAAATGGTTCAAACTTGTTTTGTTTCCCATGAAACTTGGCACACAACACTATTTGTCATACATAATTGTGTTGAAATTGATAGAATTGAAAACAATAGTCAGATGCTTGAAATTACATGCTAAGTTGCGTTTTGAGGTTTTTTAAGCATTTTGGCACTTTCTTACGTAAAGTGGGTTAAACTTGGTTTGTTTGGCACGAAACTTGGCACATAACACTATTTAGTATATTTTAATGTGTTGAAATGGTTTGAATCTAAAATAATACTCATATGATTTATATTACGTGCTATGTTGCGTTTTTGAGGTTTTTTTTAGCGTTTTTAGCACTTTCTTGCATAAAGTGGTCATAATTGGTTTCTTTTGCTCGAAACTTGGCACATAACACTATTTTATATATGTTATTGTGTTAAAAAGGTTAGCATTGAAAACAATATTCATATGCTGGAAATTACGTGCTATGGTTGGTTTTTAAGGTTTATTAACCGTTTTTGGCACTTTCTCAAATAAAGTGGGTCAAACTTGGTTTGTTTGGCTCGAAACTTGGCACAAAACACTATTTGGTATATGTTATTGTGTTGAATTGGTTAGAATCCAAAACAATATTCATATGCTTGAAACTACGTGCTAAGTTGAGCTTTTGAGGTATTTTTCCCTTTTATGGCACTTTCTCAAATAAAGTGGTTCAACTTCGTTTGTTTAGCGCGAAACTTGGCAGACAATACTATCTTGTATATGTTATTGTGTTGAAATGGTTAGAATAAAAAAAATAGTCATATGCTTGAAAATTACGTGCTAATTGCGTTTTCGAGGTTTTTTTAAGTGTTTTTGACACTTTCTCGCATCAATTGGTTCAAACTTTTTTTGTTTCCCATTAAACATAGGACACAACACTATTTGTTATATATTATTGTGTTGAATTGGTTAGAATCCAAAACAATAGTCATATGCTTGAAATTACGTGCTAAATTGGTTTTTTGAGCTTTTTAAAGCATTTTGGCACCTTCTTAAATAAAGTGGTTCAAACTTGGTTTGTTCGGCACGAGACTTGGCACACAACACTATTTTGTATATTTTATTGTGTTGAAATGGTTAGAATCTACAATAATTTTCATATGGTTGAAATTACGTGCTAAGTTGCGTTTTTGAGGTTTTTTTAGCGTTTTTGGCACTTTCTCGCATCAAATGGTTCAAACTTGTTTAGTTTCCCATGAAACTTAGCACACAACACTATTTGTTATACATAATTTTGTTGAAATGGATAGAATCGAGAACAATAGTGAGACGCTTGAAATTACATGCTAAGTTGCGTTTTTGAGGTTTTTTTTAGCATTTTTGGTACTTTCTTACATAAAGTTTGTCAAACTTGGTTTGTTTGGCACGAAACTTGGCATGCAACACTATTTAGTATATTTTATTGTGTTCAAATGGTTTGAATAAAAAATAATAGTCATATGTTTTAAATTGCCTGTTAAGTTGTGCTTTTTATATATGTTATTGTGTTAAAAAGGTTAGCATTAAAACAATATTCATATGCTTGAAATTACGTGCTAAGGTTGGTTTTTGAGGTTTATTAACTGTTATTGGCACTTCCTCAAATAAAGTGGGTCAAACTTGGTTTGTTTTGCTCGAAACTTGGCACAAAACACTATTTGGTATATGTTATTGTGTTGAAATGGTTAGAATCCAAAACAATATGCATATGCTCGAAACTACATGCTAAGTTGGGTTTTTGAGGTATTTTAACCGTTTATGGCACTTTCTCAAATAAAGTGGTTCAAACTTGGTTTGTTTAGCACGAAACTTGGCACACAATACTATTTGGTATATATTATTGTGTTGAAATGGTTAGAATCCAAAACAATAGTCATATGCTTGAAATTACGTGCTAAGTTGTATTTTTGAAGTTGTTTTAAGCGTTTTTGGTACTTTCTCGCATCAATTGGTTCAAACTTGGTTTGTTTGGCTCGAAACTTGTCACACCATACTATTTGGTATACGTTATTGTGTTGAAATGGTTAGAATCGAAAACAATAGTCAGATGCTTGAAATTACATGCTAAGTTGCGTTTTTGAGGTTTTTTAAACGTTTTTGGCACTTTCTTACATTATGTGGTTCAAACTTGGTTTGTTTTGCACGAGACTTGGCACACAACACTATTTAGTATGTTTTATTATGTTGCAATGGTTAGAATCTAAAATAATTTTCATATGCTTGAAATTACGTGCTAATTTGCGTTTTGAGGTTTTTTAAGCGTTTTTGGCACTTTCTTGCATAAATTGGTTGAAAATTGCTTTGTTTGGCACGAAACATGGAACACCACACAATTTAGTATATGTTATTGTGGTCAAACGGTTAGAATCAAAAACAATAGTCATATGCTTTAAATTACGTGCTAAGTTGCATTTATGAAGTTTATTTAAACGATTTTTGCACTTTCTCGCATAAATTGGTACAAACTTGGTTTGTTGGGCTCGAAACTTGCCACACAACACTATTTGGTATATGTTATTGTGTTGAAATGGTTCCAATTTAAAATAATAGTCATATGCTTTTAATTACGTGCTCAGTTGGGTTTTTGAGGTTTTTTAACCATTTTTTGCACTTTCTCAAATAAATTAAGTCAAACTTGGTTTGTTTGGCTCGAAACTTTGCACAGAACACTATTTGGTATATGTTATTGTGTTGAAATGGTTAGAATCCAAAACAATACTCATATGCTTGAAATTACGTGCTAAGTTGCGTTTTTGAGGTATTTTTAATAGTTTTTGGCACTTTCTCGCAGAAACTTTTTCAAACAAGGTTTGTTCGGTCGAAACATGGGACTGTAAACTTTTTGGTATATGTTATTGTGGTGAAATTGAAATATACTACATTTAATAATGTTTAAGTATAAGTTTATTAAGCTGATTGGAGTTATTAAGTAAGTTAATTCGAGTAATAATATTATTACTTTGATAATATTGACTCAAGTATTTGATTTGTTATCATTTTCAAGAAAGAGGTATATTTTATTATTGTATAAACTTCGTATAAAGAGTACTTCGATAAAAGTGTATTTTGATTATATTTTATTAATTGATTACTATCTTATCTTTATAAAAATAAATTTAAATAAAGTATTGAAAAATAAATTCCTAAATGCAATCTTTATTCATACTACCAATTACGAAATATTACATATTTCATAAATCGTTTATTATACCCTTACAACATGTCTTAAATAAGATTGTCTTACGACGAGACGAATTTGATAGAATTTAACGGGTCAAAGCTAAAAATAAACCCATTCTTATCTCATTTAAACCGACACACATCTTCCCTCACATTCAAAACCCACGCTTTACTTCCTCACCCTCTTCCCCATGACTGTTCTTCCTCCTCAACAGCCCTTGATCAATTTCTCCTCCACCAGCAGCTGGCTCCTCCTCCACAAGCAGCAACTGACACCTCCCCGTCCTCCACAAGTAGCAGGTGGCAGCAACTAGCCGTGATCCACCCACCTAGCAGCAACAATTGCTGCTTTGTGCCCTCCAAACAGCAACAAGCTGCTGTGACGCCAGCCCCACGCAGCCTTCCTTCACCATCACACACGGTGGGTCGCACCACCATACCAACTCCTTCCTCTTTCTTCGATGGTGATTGAGGTAATCCACAAACTATTCTATTTAAGTATTAATTGAATGTTTTAAAGTAGTTTGGTATTTGTGGATTCAACTCGGGTCTTCGATTCAAATTTAGGTCTCAACTTGAACTTAAGAAGAGTATATGGATTCAATTAGTAATTTAGTTGTTTTTAGTGTTGATTAGAATTGGTTATTTGAGTTATTTGGTTTCTAGTATACAATTTAGTATTTAGATATTGAAAGTTCAGCTCAAAAACTGTGTATTCTGTTTTGACCATTTTCGGGTCAGTTGTGATTGTTTCTAGGTTTTCGTGTCTGCATGAAAGTTGTAGAGCTTCGAGTTGCGATCACGTGGGCACTTGAATTGCTCCAAAATGAGTTTATATGAGAGAGTTATGCTCAAAATAGTGAAATACTAGCAGCCTGTCTTGGAAATCCATAACGAACCTTATGTTTTGGCTATTTTGGGATCGTTCTAATTGTTTCTAGGTTTTAGTGTCTTAATAAGAATAGTAGAGCTCTGTATAATGGTCGAGTAGCCACTTAAATCGTCTCATTTGGTTTCCGTATGAGTGAGTTATGCCTGTTTTAGTAAGAGGTGTCCTAAAACAATTACGGGATTTCTAATTTGGGATCAAGAGATATGGAAATTAATTGAATAATTAAATACTTTTGGATGAAGTATTAGATTTTGTTGAGACTTGTTAATTGTAGGAAGAATAAGGACCTTTGTGTTTAATAAATACATTCTAATAGATTAAGGGTCTTGGTGTAACCTTAAATCCTTGTGAATCTTGATATGTAAGTATGAGATGGATGGACATTGAATTTACAAAATTGGTGGAACATGGTTGTTTATAAGAAAGTATTGGGTAATTAATATTCTTGAATCGATTGTAAGATTTTAAAAGTTAGAATGTTTGCATAACTCTTGTTTAAGCTGCGATCTTAGGAGGAGATGTAATAAGTTACATGTTAGTTTGTAGTATCAAACGCTTTGTTGTGATGTTATGTTTGTTATGCTTCAGGAGGCGACGTCATCGAGGAACCTTTCTAGTTGATAGTTGCGAATCGAACTTGACGCTTTGAAGCGTCGTCATTGGTGAGTAGTAGCATTACCTTAAAGGGTCTGGCCAGACTACTTTTTGGTGTAAAACAATTTTATCAAATTTCTTTTGAATTGGAAATTGTTGAGACAATTGTTGTTGTGAATGTTTATGCTGATATTATGATTTGGTCAATGGATCGGGCTTGCGAGCTGGTCATTGACAGAGTTGAGGAACATTGTTCCCTGCTCCCTGTTTGAGCGAATTGTCATTGAGATATTAACTAGCTTCACCTGAGAGTGACATAGCCTTAGAGCTATGGATGAGCCTCTCAACTAGACTCCCTGTGCGCACATAGATCTTGGGAACTGATGTTGCTTTTAAACCTGTGATATGAATTACTGTGTTTTGTTGTTTTGGCTTGTTACTTCTCATTCAGTTTAATCTGATTCCCTGTTGTTTCCATCGTATAGTTTGTTCACAGATCGGAACCGGTCGGGAACGATGGGTTAACGGTGTTGAATAGCGTTCCAAGGATGTATATTGAGCTGAGCACGTAGGAATTTGTAATTTTGTATTAGGTTTTTGGATAAATGTATATTTGTTTTGGTTGTGCTGGTTATATCGGTCTTGTAGAGAAGTGTATGATTTTCTTGTGTATTAGTTAGATGTTGGCCTTGGGATTTAGGTGAGTTAGTAACGTTGAAGAGCTTGTGACCCCTTGCTTGAGTTTTGGAAGTGTGATTTCAGTTTCTTTGGAAACAAACCCAGTGATGACCCTGTTTACCCAGTCAACGGTAACTCGGGTTGTTGCAGTTGGTATCAGAGCCAACCCGCGACCGTGGCTAATCCTTAGGGTTAGTTTATCGAGCGGGCGTACAATCTTGGGAGTAAGGAAAAAACGTGACTTGAGGATTTAGATGTTTAAGATAAGAGATAGGAACAGAAGTGAATATGCTTGTGGAATTAACCTAGGTGTTTGAGTTAGTCTTGTTTTCTTAGAAATGTAGGATGTGAGGTGTGAGGATTACGGGGTAAAATGGGAAAACGCTCTTAACGATTAATCGTGACAGTAAGAAGATTCAGTTTGATGATGTAGCGTTAGAATTTGTTTTCTGATGATGCCAATGTCTTGATGCTTATCATAGCTCCTTGTCGATTATTGTTTTAGTCGCTAGAATAGTATGTCCTAAGATTGCGAATCGTGTCACCTTGTTGCTAGCCCTTTTCTATCAGCTTTTATTTGTTGATCCATGATTGTGATTATAGCTTGGTGCATAAAAGCAAGGTCATCGGGTTGTGAAGTATGTATTGTTAGTGTTTTGTTGTAAGTAAGTTGAACTTTGAAAATGATTGTGACATAGTAGGAGAGTTAGTGAAGACAAAGTCCTGCACATCATTGATAGAAAAGCTTAAGTTAAGAGCAATTGATATTGATTTTCAAGCCTAGTGATTGAGTTGCACATAGTGTTTATATTTTGACATAAGCGATGAACTTTTAGTGTTATTGGATCTTGTCATATGTTGTCATCTATTTGAATATTGGAGCCTATAGATTTAGTAGAGTTATTAGAAAATTGTGTGATTATCATTAATAATGTACAAAGTTTCTTTTGTTGGTTAGAAGTGCAAATATAACTTAAAGATGGAAGGTCACTGGCAAACTTGAGCTTTTGTTAATTACAAGAAGGTTGTATCAACATCAAGAATAGAAGTAGGTTTTCAACAAAAGTTGTTATAAAGGATCTTGAGTCATAGACTTAGGTTATCAAAATAGTATGGTTTATAGTTTAGAGATTTGGATGAAGAATGCAAATAAATTTTTAATTGAGGTTATAATAAACTATACTTTGGTTTCAGAATGGGTCAAGTTACTTATGAATTTATTAGGTTTTGATTGGCAAGTGGTGCATGATATCAACCTAGGTGAGGTAGTTTATCGTCTTGCGTTACCAGCATCTTTTGACTGAGTGCATGACGTGTTTTGCGTATCCCAGCTAAGACAATACATTAGAGATGACTCACACGTTCTTCGGCCGAACAGTTGACCCTGGATGATACCTTGCAGTACGAGGAGACCCCCCGTTCAGATCCTAGATAGGAAGGCGCGTGATACACGTTGAGGTAGTATAGCGCTTGTGAAGGTGCTATGGTCTAATCACGTTACCGAAGAAGCAACGTGGGAGGAAATAGATGCCATGAGACGCGATTATCCCTGGTTGTTTGCTTAGGCATTTCTATGTTTATCGCTTTATAGCTATTGCATCTCCTTAGTCTTTGTGAATTAAGTTCGAGGACGAAAATCATTCTAAGTTGGGAGACATAGCTTTACGATATGTATGTTAGCTAGATATTGGAATATATGCTGGAGACTTAGTTTAACTTCGAGGACGAAGTTTATTTCAAGTTGGGTAGAATGTAACATTCGGAAAAAATTAATATTTTAAGACGAGTAAGTTTAAGAGAATTATCAGTGCGAGAATGATTCTAAATACACATGACATAAAATATTCTTAATTTAACTTCTTCTCCTCTTTTCCTTTTCTTTAAAAGAACAGATGTTTTTAAAAAGATCTCAAAATTTCAACTTGAAATATATATATACTCGAGTCAAGTATTCTTGAAATTGTTTTCCAAAAGATATTATATATACTCGGATAACTGGCAAAAGGAGTTGAGGGCCAAACTTATCGAGAATTGCGATGATGTTGTGCAAGAATGATTTGATGCAAAGAGTTTAAAAGAAACATTTTGGGAAGATTGAAAGTTATGCGTTAATCGTGTGTTAAAATTGAAAATCTATAAAGGAATAAAGAATGTAGAAAAAGTGTTTGTGACATGTTCATTTTAATGATACTTGGATGAGAAATTTTAATTAAAGGAAAGTTTCGAAAGGAAACAAAGGTTAATGCAATTAATAGTAACTTAAAGTTATGTTGTAGTAAGTTTGATTGAATGGCCTATACGTGTTGAGGATAATGTAAAATTATGATTGAAAGAGCTTTCAACGGTTTCTAATGAATGATTGATAACTTTGGGACTCTATAAAGGTTTTATTGATGGTAAAATGTGAATTAAGAAAAAAAAAGGATCATTTGGAAGTATAAAGAATACTTAAATTGTGAGAGGTTTAACTTTGTAAGTGAGGAAATGTTTGGTTATTAAAGGTTAAAAAAAAAATTGGGATTGTATGAAACTATTAATGCTAAAACGTGAGTATAATAGAATAATGGTTTAGAAAAAAAAATACGAATTTGAATGTCTAAAGGTTATTGAAGTTATTTCGGATGAATTTGTTATGGAATTTGAAGTTTTAAGCGTTAAATG
Source organism: Amaranthus tricolor (assembly GCF_026212465.1). Taxonomy (NCBI): domain Eukaryota; kingdom Viridiplantae; phylum Streptophyta; class Magnoliopsida; order Caryophyllales; family Amaranthaceae; genus Amaranthus; species Amaranthus tricolor. Next base: position 9,740,425 of record NC_080056.1, read on the forward strand.
AAGATTAGGGTTATAAATGTTATAATTTGAAGTAAGTTGATAATGATCGAGTTTGAGTTATTAAAAGTTGATAGAGAAATGATTGTGGATATCTTTAATGAATATGAGATTCAATAAATGACTTTAGGTATTCATCTCAAAGTATCTCGGGAGTTATAAGAGTTTTTAATTAAAAATTTAATTGTAATTGGGAAACAACAAGTAAGTTGATGATTTAATATCTCAAACTAAGGATATAAAAAAGGTTGAAATAACCAAATATGTAATTAAAGGTATTAAAGATTTTGAAGTAAGGTGGTTGATTTAAAGTACATGTGAACGTTCACGTAAAGTAAATCGAGGTTGAAGTTTCAAATTTAAAGGTACGGAGTAATTCAATTGAGGTTAGTTGTGTTACCAATAAGTAATTCATCTTATATGATTGAAAATTTATAGATATAGTATGTCTTGAATCAAAGTTGGGGAGTAACTAAAGTTTATTTGGTTCTCATTTCACAAAATTCGAGTTATATGTTATGAAGGATGATCAGAAGTGTAGGTATAATTTCGGGGACGAAATTATTTTAAGTTGGGGAGAATGAAATAGACTACATTTAATAAAGTTTAATTATAAGTTTATTAAGCTGATTGGGGTTATTAAGTAAGTGAATTCGAGTAATAATATTATTACTTTGATAATATTGACTCAAGTATTTGATTTGTTAACATTTTCAAGAAAGAGGTATATTTTATTTAATGTATAAACTTCGTATAAAGAGTACTTCGATAAAAGTGTATTTTGATTATATTTTATTAATTGATTACTATCTTATCTTTGTAAAAATAAATATAAATAAAGTATTGAAAAATAAATTCCTAAATGCAATCCTTATTCATACTACCAATTACGAAATATTACTTATTTCATAAATCGTTTATTATACCCTTACGGCATGTCTTCTATAAGATTGTCTTACGACGAGACAACTTTGATAGAATTTAACGGGTCAAAGTTAAAAATAAACCCATTCTTATCTCATTTAAACCGACATACCTCTTTCCTCACATTGAAAACCCACGCCTCACTTCCTCACCCTCTTCCCCACGGCTGTTCTTCCTCCTGAACAGCCCTTGGTCATTTTCTCCTCCACCAGTAGCTGCCTCCTCCTCCACAAGCAGCAACCGACACCTCCCCGTCCTCCACAAGTAGCAGGCGGCAGCAACTAGCCGTGATCCACCCACCTAGCAGCAACAATTGCTGCTTTGTGCCCTCCAAACAGCAACAAGCTGCTGTGACGCCAGCCCCACACAGCCTTCCTTCACCATCACACACGGTGGGCCGCACCACCATACCAACTCCTTCCTCTTAATTCAATGGTGATTGAGGTAATCCACAAACTATTCCTTTTAAGTATTAATTGAATGTTTTAAAGTAGTTTGGTATTTGTGGATTTAATTAGGGTCTTTGATTCAAATTTAGGTATCAACTTGAACTTAAGATGAGTATATGGATTCAATTAGTAATTTAGTTGTTTTTAGTGTTGATTAGAATTGATTATTTTGGTTATTTGGTTTCTAGTATACAATTTAGTATTTAGATATTGAAATTTCAGCTCAAAAACTGAGTATTCTGTTTTGGCCATTTTGCGGTCAGTTGTGATTGTTTTTAGGTTTTGGTGTCTGCATGAAATTTGTAGAGCTTCGAGTCACGATCACGTGGGCACTTGAATCGCTCCAAAATGAGTTTATTTGAGAGAGTTATGCTAAACATAGTGAAATACCAGCAGGCTGTCTTGGAAATCCATAACGAACCTTCTGTTTTGGCTATTTTGGGATCGTTCTAATTGTTTCTAGGTTTTAGTGTCTGAATAAGAATAGTAGATCTCTGTATAATGGTCGCGCAGCCACTTAAATCGTCTCATTTGGTTTCTGTATGAGTGAGTTATGCCTGTTTTAGTAAGAGGTGTCCTAAAACCATTATGGGATTTTTAATTTGAGATCAAGAGATATGGAAATTAATTGGATAATTAAATACTTTTGGATGAAGTATTAGATTCTGTTGAGACTTGTTAATTGTAGGAAGAACAATGACCTTTGTGTTTAATCAAATACATTCTAATAGATTAAGGGTCTTGGTGTAACCTTAAATCCTTGTGAATCTTGATATGTAAGTATGAGATGGATGGACATTGAATTTACGAAATTGGTGGAACATGGTTTTTTATAAGAAAGTATTGGGTAATTAATATTCTTGAATCGACTGTAAGATTTTAAAAGTTAGAATGTTAGCATAACTCATGGTTAAACTGCGGTCTTAGGAGGAGATGTAATAAGTTACATGTTAGTTTGTAATATCGAACGCTTTGTTGTGATATTATGTTTGTTATGCTTCAGGAGGCGACGTCATCGAGGAACCTTTCTAGTTGATAGTTGCGAATCGAACTTGACTCTTTGAAGCGTCTTCATTGGTGAGTAGTAGCAGTCCCTTAAAGGCTCTGGCCAGACTACTTTTTGGTGTAAAACAATTTTATCAAAGTTCTTTTGAATTGGAAATTGTTGACACAATTGTTGTTGTGAATGTTTATGCTGATATTATGATATGGTCAATGGATTGGGCTTGCGAGCTGGTCATTGACGGATTTGAGGAACATTGTTCCCTGCTCCCTGTTCGAGCGAATTGTCATTGAGATATTGACTAGCTTCACCCGAGAGTGACATAGCCTTAGAGCTATGGATGAGCCTCTCAACTAGAGTCCCTGTGCGCACATAGATCTTGGGAACTGATGTTGCTTTTAAACCTATGATATGAATTACTGTGTTTTGTTGTTTTGGATTGTTACTTCACATCCAATTTAATCTGATTCCCTGTTGTTTCCATCTTTTAGTTTGTTCATAGATCAGAACCGGTCGGGAATGATGGGTTAACGGTGTTGAATAGCATTCCAAGGATGTATATTGAGCTGAGCACGTAGGAATTTGTAATTTTGTATTAGGTTTTTGGATTAATGTATATTTGTTTTGGTTGTGCTGGTTATATCGGTCTTGTAGAGAATTGTATGATTATCTTGTGTATTAGTTAGATGTTGGCTTCGGGATTTGGCTGAGTTAGTCATGTTGAAGAGCTTGTGACCCCTTGCTTGAGTTTTGGAAGTGTGATTTCAGTTTCTTGGGAAACGAACCCAGTGATGACCCTGTTAACGCAGTCAACAGTAACTCGGGTTGTTACAGAAATGGTTAGAATCGAAAACAATATTCATATGCTTGAAATTACGTGCGAAGTTGGGTTTTTGAGCTTTTTTAACCGTTTTTGGCACTTTCTCAAATAAAGCGGTTCAGACTTTGTTTGTTTGGCTCGAAACTTAGCACACAACACTATTTGGTATATGTTATTGTGTTGAAATGGTTAGAATCGAAAACAATATTCATATGCTTGAAATTATGTGCTAAGTTGGGTTTTTTTTAGGCACTTTCTCAAATAAAGTAGTTCAAACTTGGTTTCTTTGGCACGAAACTTGGCACACAACACTATTTGGTATATGTTATTGTGTTGAAATGGTTAGAATCCAAAACAATACTCATATGCTTCAAATTACGTGCTAAGTTGCGTTTTTGAGGTTTTCTTAAGTATTTTTGGAACTTTCTCGCATCAATTGGTTCAAACTTGTTTTGTTTCCCATGAAACTTGGCACACAACACTATTTTTTATACATAATTGTGTTGAATTGGTTAGAATCAAAAACAATAGTCAGATGCTTGAAATTACAGGCTAAGTTGCGTTTTTGAGGTTTTTTAAGCGTTTTTTGCAATTTCTTACATAAAGTGGTTAAAATTTGGTTTGTTTCCTATGAAACCTGGCACACAAAACTATTTAGTATATTTTAATGTGTTAAAATGGTTTGAATGGAAAATAATTGTCCTATGTTTTAAATTACGTGCTAAGTTGTGTTTTGGAGGTTTTTTAAGCGTTTTTTGCACTTTCTTGCATAAAGTGGTTCAAAATTGGTTTTTTTGGCTCCAAACTTGGCCCACAAAACTAATTTGTATATGTTATTGTGTTGAAATGGTTTGCATCGAAAACAATATTCATATGCTTGAAATTATGTGCTATGTTGGGTTTTTGAGGTTTTTTAACAATGTTTGCACTTTCTCAAATAAAATAGGTCAAAGTTGGATTGTATGGCTCGAACTTGGCACACAACCCTATTTTGTATATATTATTGTTTTGAAATGGTTAGAATCGAAAGCAATATTCATATGCTTGAAATTACGTGCTAAGTTGGTTTTTTAAGGTATTTTAACCGTTTTTTGCACTTTCTCAAATAAAGTTGTTCAAACTTGGTTTGTTTTGCACGAAATTTGGCACACAATACTATTTGGTATAAGTTGTTGTGTTGAAATGGTTACAAATTGATATGTTTGAAATTACGTGCTAAGTTTCGTTTTTGAGGTTTTTTTAGGCGTTTTTGGCGCTTTCTCGCATTAATTGGTTCAAACTTCTTTCGTTTCCCATGAAACTTGGCACACAACACTATTTGTTATACATAATTGTGTTGAAATAGTTAGAATCGAAAACAATTGCCAGATGCTTGAAATTACATGCTAAGTTGCGTTTTTGAGATTTTTTAAGCGTTTTTGGCACTTTCTTACATAAAGTGTTTCAAACTTGTTTTGTTTGGCACGAAACTTGGCACACAACACTATTTAGTATATTTTATTGTGTTGAAATGGTTTGAATCTTAAATAATAGTCATATGCATTAAATTATGTGCTAAGTTGTGTTTTTTTAAGGTTTTTTAAGCGTTTTTGGCACTTTCTCGCATCAAGTGGTTCAAAATTGGTTTCTTTGGCTCGAAACTTTGTACACAACACGATTTTATATATGTTATTGTGTTGAAATTGTTAGCATCGAAAACAATATTCATATGCTTGAAATTACATGCTAAGTTGGGTTTTTGGCGTTTTTTAACCGTTTTTGACACTATCTCAAATAAAGTAGGTCAAACTTGGTTTGTATGGCTCGAAACTTGGTACACAACACTATTTGGTATATGTTATTGTGTTGAAATGGTTAGAATCGAAAACAATATGCATATGGTTGAAATTATGTGCTAAGTTTGTTTGTTGAGGTATTGTAACTGTTTTTTTGGCACTTTCTCAAATAAAGTAGTTCAAACTTGCTTTGTTTGGCACAAAACTTGGCACACAATACTATTTGGTAAATGTTATTGTGTTGAAATGGTTAGAATCCAAGACAATACTCATATGTTTGAAATTACGTGCTAATTTTGCGTTTTTGAGGTTTTTTTTAGGGGTTTTTGGTACTTTCTCCCATCAATTGGTTCAAACTTATTTCGTTTCCCATGAAACTTGGCACAACTATTTGTTATACATAATTATGTTGAAATGGTTAAAATCGAAAACAATAGCCAGATGCTTGAAATTCCATGTTAAGTTGCGTTTTTGTGATTTTTTAAGCGTTTTTTGCACTTTCTTACATAAAGTGTTTCCAACTTTGTTTGTTTGGGACGAAACTTGGCACACAACACTATGTAGTATATTTTATTGTGTTGAAATGGTTTGAATCTTAAATAATAGTCATATGCTTTAAATTACATGCTAAGTTGCGTTTTTAAGGTTTTTTAAGCATTTTTGGCACAATCTCGCATAAAGTGGTTCAAAATTGGTTTCTTTGGCTCGAAACTTGGTACACAACACGATTTTGTATATGTTATTGTGTTGAAATGGTTAGCATCGAAAACAATATTTATATGCTTGAAATTACGTGCTAAGTTTGGTTTTTGAGGTTTTTTAACCGTTTTTGACACTTTCTCAAATAAAGTGGGTCAAACATGGTTTGTATGGCTCGAAACTTGGTACACAACAATATTTGGTATATGTTATTGTGTTGAAATGGTTAGAATCGAAAACAATAATCATATCCATGAAATTATGTGCTAAGTTTGTTTTCTGAGGTATGTTAACTGTTTTATCGCACTTTCTCAAATAAAGTAGTTCTAAGTTGGTTTGTTTGGCAAGAAACTTGGCACACAATACTATTTGGTAAATGTTGTTGTGTTGAAATGGTTAGAATCCAAGACAGTACTCATATGTTTGAAATAACGTGTTATGTTGCGTTTTTGAGGGTTTTTTAGGCGTTTTTGGCACTCTCTCGCATCAATTAGTTCAAACTTAGTTTGTTTGGCATGAAACTTGGCACACAACACATGTGTTGAAATAGTTAGAATCAAAAACAATAGTCAGATGCTTGAAATTACGTGCTAATTTGCATATATGAGGTATTTAAAGCATTTTTTTCACTTTCTCGCATAAAGTGTTTCAAAATTGTTTTGTTTGGCACGAAACTTGGAACATCATGCTATTTGGTTTATGTTATTGTGGTGAAACGGTTCGAATCGAAAACAATAATCATATGCTTGAAATTACGTGCTAAGCAACATTTATGAGGTTGTTTTATGCATTTTTGGAACTTTCTCGCATAAAATGGTTCAAACTTGGTTTGTTTGGCTCGAACCTTAGCACACAACAGTATTTAGTGTATGTTATTGTTTTGAAAGGGTCAAAATCGAAAATAATATTCATTTGCTTGAAATTACGTGCTAAGTTGGGTTTTTGAGGTTCTTTAACCGTTTTTGACACTTTCTCAAATAAAGTGGTTCAAACTTGGTTTTTTTGGCACAAAATTTGGCACACAATATTATTTGATATTTATTATTGTGTTGAAATGGTTGAAATCCAAAACAATAGTCATATTCTAGAAATTATGTGCTATGCTGCGTTTTTGAGGTTTTTTTAAGTGTTTTTGGCACTTTCTCAAATAATTAAAATGGTTCAAACTTAGTTTGTTTGTCACGAAAGTTGGCGCACTACACTACTTGTTATACATAATTGTGTTGAAATGGTTAGAATTGAAAACAATAGTCAAATGCTTGAAATTAAATGCTAAGTTGCGTTTTTGAGATTTTTTAAGCGTTTTTGGCACTTTCTTACATAAAGTGGTTCAAACTTGGTTTGTTTGGCATAAAACTTGGCACACAACACTATTTATTATATTTTATTGTGTTGAAATGGTTTTAATTTTAAACAATAATCATATGTTTGAAATGAAGTGCTAACTTGCGATTTTGTATATGTTATTGTGTTGAAATGGTTAGCATCAAAAACAATAGTCATATGCTTAAAATTACGTGCTAACTTGGCTTTTTGAGGTTTTTTTTAACCTTTTTGGACACTTTCTCAAATAAAGTTGGTCAAACTTCGTTTGTATGGCTCGAAACTTGGCACACAACACTATTTGGTATATGTTATTGTGTTGAAACGGTTGGAATCAAAAACAATTTTCATATGCTTTAAATTACTTGCTAAATTTATTTTTGAGGTATTTTAACTGTTTTTTGGCACTTTCTCAAATAAAGTAGTTCAAACTTGGTTTTTATGGCTCGAAACTTGGTACACAATACTACTTGGCAAATGTTATTGTGTTGAAATGGTTAGAATCCAAAACAATACTCATATGTTTGAAATTACGTGCTATGTTGTGTTTTTGAGGTTTTTTTTATGCGTTTTTGGCACTTTCTCACATCAATTGGTTAAAACTTGGTTTGTTTGGCATGAAACTTGGCACACAAAACAATTTGTTATACAATAGTGTGTTGAAATGGTTAGAATCAATAACATAACGTGCTAATTTGCATATTTGACGTTTTTTAAGCGTTTTTGGCACTTTCTCGCATAAAGTGGTTCAAAATGGTTTTGTTTTGTTTAAGCGTTTTTAGCACTTTCTCGCATCAATTGGTTTAAACTTATTTTGTTTCCCATGAAACGTGGCACAAAAAAATATTTGTTATACTTTATTGTGTTGATATGGTTAGAATTGAAAACAATAGTCAGATGCTTGTAATTAGATGCTAAGTTATGTTTTTGAGGTTTTTTAAGCGTTTTTGGCACTTTGCTACATAAAGTGCTTCAAACTTGGTTTGCTTGGCACGAAACCTGGCCCACAACACTATTTGGTATATTTTATTGTGTTGAAATGGTTAGAATCTTAAATAATTTTCATAAGCTTTAAATTACGTGCTAATTTGCATTTTTGAGGTTTTTTAAGCGTTTCTTGCACTTTCTCGCATAAAGTGGTTAAAAATTTGTTTGTTTCGCACGAAACTTGAAACAAAACATTATTTGGTATATTTTAATGTGGTGAAACAGTTAGAATCAAAAAGATTAGTCATATGTTTGAAATAACGTGCTAAGTGGCTTTTATGAGGTTTTTTTTAAGCGTTTTTGGCACTTTCTCACATAAACTGGTTCAAACATGTTTTGTTTGGCTCGATGCTTGGCACACAACACCATTTGGTATATGTTATTGTGTTGAAATTGATAGAATCGAGAACAATATTCATATGCTTGAAATTACGTGATAAGTTGGGTTTTTGAGGTTTTTTAACCGTTTTGGGCACGAAACTTGGCACACAATACTACTTGCTATATGTTAATGTGTTGAAATGGTTAGAATCAAAAACAATCGTCATATTCTAGAAATTACGTACTAAGTTGCGTTTTTTGAGGTTTTTTTAAGCATTTTCGGCACTTTCTAGAATAAAGTGGTTCAAAATTGGTTTGTTTGGCACGAAACTTGGAACTTCACATTATTTGGTTAATGTTATTGTGGTGAAACAGTTAGAATCAAAAACAATAGTCATATGCTTGAAATCACGTGCTAAGTTGCATTTTTGAGGTTTTTTTAAGCGTGTTTGGCACTTTCACGCTTAAACTGGTTCAAACTTGGTTTGTTTGGCTCGAAACTTGGCACACAACACTATTTGGTATATGTTATTGTTTTGAAGTGGTTAAATCAAAAAAAATATTCATATACTTGAAATTACGTGTTAAGTTGGGTTTTTGAGGTTTTTTAACCGCTTTTGTCCCTTTCTCAAATAAATTGGTTCAAACTTGGTTTGTTTGGCACGAAACTTGGCATGCAATACTATTTGGTATATGTTATTGTGTTGAAAAGGTTAGAATCCAAAACAATAGTCATATGCTTTAAATTACGTGCTATGTTGTGTTTTTGAAGTTTTTTTATATGCGTTTTTGGCACTTTCTCGCATCAATTGGTTCAAACTTGGTTTGTTTGTCTCAAAACATGGCACACAACACTATTTGGTATATGTTATTGTGTTGATATTGTTAGAATCGAAAAAATAATCAGATGCTTCAAATTACGTGCTAAGTTGGGTTTTTGAGGTTTTTTTTACCGTTTTTGGCACTTTCTAAAATAAAGTAGTTTAAACTTGGTTTATTGGCACGAAGCTGACACACAATACTATTTGGTATATGTTATTGTGTTGAAATAGTTAAAATCCAAAACAATAGTCATATATACTTGAAATAACGTGATAAGTTGCATTTTTGAGGTTTTTTTTAAGTGTTTTTGGCACTTTCTCGCATCAATTGGTTAAAACTTGTTTTGTTTCCGATAAAGCTTAGCACAAAAACTTGTTTTGTTTTGTTTGGCATGAAACTTGGCACACAATACTAGTTGGTATATGTTACTGTGTTCAAATGGTTAGAATCGAATACAATTCTCATATGCTTGAAATTACGTGCTAAGTTGCGTTTTTCAGGTTTTTAAAACGTTTTTGGCACTTTCTCGTGTAAAGTGGTTTAAAATTGGTTCGCTTGGCACGAAACTTGGAACACCACACTGTTTGGTATATGTTATTGTGGTGAAACGGTTAGAATCGTAAACAATAATCATATGCTTTAAATTACGTGCTAAGTTGCATTTATGAGGTTTTTTAGGCGTTTTTGGCACTTTCTCGCATACACTGGTTTCTTGGCCATTATTTTTTGCGGTCTTGGCCCCAAGCAATAGTGATAGCAGCAAATGACCTATTTTAAATGCTGCGTTTAATAACCGCAGCAAAAAAGGGCGTTATTTGCTGTGGTCAAGTTAAAACCGTAGCAAATACGATGGACTATTTGCTGCGGTCATCCCCAAAACCGCAGCAAATAGTCTTCCTTATTTGTTGCGGTTTTTGCTTGATAGCAGCAAATAGTTGGTATTTTTTTTTCTTTTTTCGTTTTATACTAATAATAATCCAATAATAATGTACAATATAATAACAATGATTAATCCAATAATAATCCAATGATAATCAAAAATAATCACCAATAATCTCTTTGTAATAATAAACTCTCGATCGTATATATAAGTTAATATTATGTACGTACATATATATATATATATATATATATATATATATATATATATATATATATATATATATATATATATATATATATATATATATATATATTTATATATATATATATATATATATATATATATATATATATATATATATATATATATAATATACATTAAAGTCCTAAAAAATATGATATACATTAAATTTATCAAGGATAAAAGTTAGCAAGATACGCGGCAATCTTGTCTTTTGATTCGCGCATCTCTCCACTTCTCAGAGGGCGTGTTTCCCTCGGATTGTCGTGTGAAAACTATAATATAATATAAAATTAAAAGATTAATAAACATTAGGTTTTACCAATAATAAGAATTTAAGAAAGTAACAAATACTTACGGCATCTATATTTTCAACTCCAAAAACCTTCACGGATTTTATAATATCGTCTATGTACTTCAGCGTGTAGTAGCCGCAATCAACGGAACTACAAGTTTGTTGAAAGCACTAAGAGAAAATAGATGTTAATGCCAAAAACGCATAAAATCACCACTTAATACGTAATTTCTAGCACATGAGTATGATTTTTAATACTAACCACTTCAAAACAATAATATATACCAATCAGTGTAGTACATGTGTGTCAAGTTTCGTGCAAAACATACCAAGTTTGAGCTACTTTATGCGCAAAAGTGCCAAAAACGCTTAAAAACGCATAAAATCGCAACTTAACACGTCATTTCTAGCATATGACTATGATTCTCAATTCTAACCACTTCAACACAATAATATATACCAAATAATGTTGCGTGCCAAATTTCGTACAAATCAAACCAAGTTTAAGCTACGTTATGCGCAAAAGTGCAAAAAACGCTAAAAAACCTTCAAAATCGCAACTTAACACGTAATTTATAGCATACGACTATGATTTTAAATTTTAACCACTTCAACACAATAATATATACCAAATAGTGTTGTGTGCCAAGTTTCGTGCAAAACAAACCAAGTTTGAGCTATTTTATACGCAAAAGTGCCAAAAACGCTTAAAAACGCATAAAATCAGAACTTAACACGTAATTTCCAGCATATGACAATGATTTTCAATTCAAACAACTTCAACACAATAATATAAACCCAATAATGTTGTGTGCCAAATTTCGTGCAAATCAATCCAAGTTTGAGCTACTTTATGCGCAAAAGTGCCAAAAATGCTTAAAAACGCATAAAATCGCAACTAAACACGTAATTTCTGGCATATGACAATGATTCTCATTACTAACCAATTCAACACAATAATATAAACCAAATAATGTGGTGCCAAGTTTCGTGCAAATCAAACCAAGTTTGAGCTACTTTATGCGTAAAATTCCAAAAACGCTTAAAAACGCATAAAATCGCAACTTAACACGTAATTTCTAGCATATGACTATGACTTTCACTTCTAACCACTTCAACACAATAATATATACCAAATAATGTTTTGTGCCAAGTTTCGTGCAAATCAAACTAAGTTTGAGCTACTTTATGCGCAAAAGTGCCAAAAACGCTTAAAAACGCATAAAATAGCAACTTAACACGTAATTTCTAGCATATGACTAGGATTTTCAATTCTAAGCACTTCAAAAAAATAATATACACCAAATAATCTTATGTGCCAAGTTTCGTGCAAAGAAAACCAAGTTTGAGCTAATTAACAATACCAAACCAATAAACAACAAAAGAGGGCATTTAAGGACAACAACCTACCCGCTGACCAGCCTACCTTGCCGCGTGGTTTGAGCCTTAACCAAGGATATCTGGAGCCAAATAATCATGGAAACGTGATCTCCATACATGTACCAAGCCATCAAAGCCCAAGAACCATAAATGTGGTGGACACTGCTCACTAGCATACGAGCGCAAGGTGGGCCAGTCACTGATTAGTGCCTAAGCTAAGTGTTTTTGTTTTTAATTTTTGTTTTAAGAGGCATATTGTATAGCACGTGATGTTTATAGCCGTTAGCTAGCTAGAAACCCATAAATAGAGTTTTTCTCTCATGTTTATGGATTCAGTTTTGTGATTAATAAGAATTCTCACTCTACACGCAAAAGTGTCAAAAACGCTAAAAAACCCTTAAAATCGCATCTTAACACGTAATTTCTAACATATGACTATGATTTTTAGTTCTAACCACTTCAACACAATAATATATACCAATTAATATTGTGTGCAAAGTTTGGTGCAAAACAAAGCAAGTTTTAGCTACTTTATGCGCAAAAGTGCCAAAAATGCTTAAAAGCGCATAAAATCGCAACTTAACACGTAATTTGTAGCATATGACTATGATTTTCAAATCTATCCACTTCAACAAAATAACATATACCAAATAATGTTGTGTGCCAAGTTTCGTGCAAAGCAAACCAAGTTTGAGCTAAATAACAATACCAAACCAAGAAACAACAAAATAGGCCATTTAAGGACAACAGCCTACACGCTCACCAACCTACCTTGCCGCGTGGTTTGATCCTTAACCAAGGATATCTGGTGCCAAACAATCATGGAAACATGATCTCCATATATGGACCAAGCCATCAAAGCCCAAGAACCATGATGTGGTGCACACTACTCACTAGGATACGAGCGCAAGGTGGGCCAGTCACTGATCAATGACCAAGCTAAGTGTTTTTGTTTTAATTTTTGTTTTAAGAGGCATATTTTATTGCACGTGATGTTTATAGCCGTTAGCTAGCTAGAAACAAATAAATAGAGTTTTTCTCTCATGTATATGGATTCGTTTTTGTGATTAATAAGAATTCTCACTTTACACGCAAATGTGTCAAAAACGCTAAAAAAACTCTTAAAATCGCAACTTAACACGTAATTTCTAACATATGACTATGATTTTTAATTATAACCACTTCAAAACAATAATATATAACAATTAATATTGTGTGCAAAGTTTCGTGAGAAACAAAGCAAGTTTGAGCTACCTTATGCGCAAAATTGCCAAAATCGCTTAAAAACGCATAAAATCGTAACTTAACACGTAATTTCTAGCATATGACTATGATTTTCAATTCAAACCACTTCAACACAATAATATATACTAAATAATGTTGTGCGCTAATTTTCGTACAAATTAAACCAAGTTTGATCTACTTTATGCGCAAAAGTGCCAAAAACGCTTAAAAAGCATAAAATCGGAAATTAACACGTAATTTCTAACATATGACTATGATTTTCAATTCTAACCACTTCAACACAATAATATATACCAAATAATGTTGTGTGCCAAGTTTCGTGCAAAACAAACCAAGTTTGAGCTACTCTATGCGCAAAAGTGCCAAAAACGCTTAAAAGCGCATAAAATCGCAACTTAACACGTAATTTCTAGCATATGACTATGATTTTAAATTCTAACCACTTCAACAAAATAATATATACCAAATAATGTTGTGTGCCAAGTTTCGTCCAAAGCAAAACCAAGTTTGAGCTAATCAACAATACCAAACCAAGAAACAACAAAAGAGGGCATTTAAGGACAGCAGCCTACCCGTTGACCAGCCTACCCGTTGACCAGCCTACCTTGCCGCATGGTTTGAATCTTAAACAAGGATATCTGGAGCCAAACAACCACGGAAACTTGAGCTCCATACACGGACCAAGCCATCAAAGCCCAAGAACCATGAATGTAGTGAACACAGTTCACTAGGACACGTGCGCTAGGTCGGCCAGTTACTGATCAGTGCTGCTCAGTGCCCAAGCTAAGTGTTTTTGTTTTTAATTTTTGTTTTAAGAGGCATATTGTATAGCAGCTGAGGTTTATAGCCTTTAGCTAGCTAGAAACCTATATATAGAGCTTGTCACTCATGTATACGGATTAAGTTTTTTGATTAATAAGAATTCTCACTTTATACGCAAAAGTGCGAAAAACGCAAAAAAAAAACCCTTAAAATCTCAACTTAACACGTAATTTCTAGCATATGACTATGATTTTCGATTCTAACCATTTATTATATATACCAAAAAATTTTGTGTTACAAGTTTTGTGCATAACAAACCAAGTTTGAGCTACTTTATGCGCAAAAGTTCAAAAAACGCGTAAAAACGCAAAAAATTGAAACTTAACATGTAATTTCTAGCATATGACTATGATTTTAAATTCTAACCACTTCAATACAGTAATATATACCAAATAATATTGTGTGCCATGTTTCGTGGAATGGAAACCAAGTTTGAGCTAATTAACAATACCAAACCAAGAAACAACAAAAGAGGGAAGTTAAGGAGAACAGCCTACCCGCTGACCAGCCTACCTTGCCGCGTGGTTTGAGCCTTAACCAAGGATATCTGGAGCCAAAAAACCATGGAAATGTGCTCTCCATACATGGACCAATCCATCAAACCGCAAGAAACATGAATGTGGTGCACACAGCTCAATAGGATACGGACCCAAGATGGGCCAGTCACTGATCAGTGCTGATCAGTGCCCAAGCTAAGTGTTTTTGTTTTTAATTTTTGTTTTAAGAGGCATATTGTATAGCACGTGATGTTTATAGCCGTTAGCTAGTTAGAAACCCATAAATAGAGTTTTTCTCTCATGTTTATGGATTCAGTTTTGTGATTAATAAGAATTCTCACTCTACACGCAAAAGTGTCAAAAACGTTAAAAAACCCTTAAAATCGCATCTTAACACGTAATTTCTAACATATGACTATGATTTTTAGTTCTAATCACTTCAACACAATAATGTATACCAATTAATATTGTGTGCAAAGTTTCGTTCAAAACAAAGCAAGTTTTAGCTACTTTATGCGCAAAAGTGCCAAAAATGCTTAAAAGCGCATAAAATCGCAACTTAACACGTAATTTGTAGCATATGACTATGATTTTCAATTCTATCCACTTCAACAAAACAACATGTACCAAATAATGTTGTGTGCCAAGTTTCGTGCCAAGTTTGAGCTAAATAACAATACCAAACAAAGAAACAACAAAATAGGGCATTTAAGGACAAAAGCCTACACGCTCACCAACCTACCTTACCGCGTGGTTTGATCCTTAACCAAGGATATATGGTGCCAAACAATCATGGAAACATGATCTCCATACATGGACCAAGCCATCAAAGCCCAAGAACCATGATGTGGTGCACACTGCTCACTAGGATACGAGCGCAAGGTGGGCCAGTCACTGCTCAGTGCCCAAGCTAAGTGTTTTTGTTTTATTTTTTGTTTTAAGAGGCATATTTTATTGCACGTGATGTTTATAGCCGTTAGCTAGCTAGAAACCAATAAATAGAGTTTTTCTCTCATGTATATGGATTCAGTTTTGTGATTAATAAGAATTCTCACTTTACACGCAAATGTGTCAAAAACGCTAAAAAACCCTCAAAATCGCAACTTAACACG
The DNA here is from genome assembly GCF_026212465.1 of Amaranthus tricolor. Taxonomy (NCBI): domain Eukaryota; kingdom Viridiplantae; phylum Streptophyta; class Magnoliopsida; order Caryophyllales; family Amaranthaceae; genus Amaranthus; species Amaranthus tricolor. The sequence continues at coordinate 9,756,019 of NC_080056.1, forward strand.
TAATTTCTAACATATGACTATGATTTTTAATTATAACCACTTCAAAACAATAATATATAAAAATTAATATTGTGTGCAAAGTTTCGTGCAAAACAAAGCAAGTTTGAGCTACTTTATGCGCAAAATTGCCAAAATCGCTTAAAAACGCATAAAATCGTAACTTAACACGTAATTTCTAGCATATGACTATGATTTTCAATTCAAACCACTTCAACACAATAATATATACTAAATAATGTTGTGTGCTAAGTTTCGTGCAAATCAAACCAAGTTTGATCTACTTTATGCGCAAAAGTGCCAAAAACGCTTAAAAAAGCATAAAATCGGAAATCAACGCGTAATTTCTAGCATATAACTATGATTTTCAATTCTAACCACTTCAACACAATAATATATACCAAATAATGTTGTGTGCCAAGTTTCGTGCAAAACAAACCAAGTTTGAGCTACTTTATGCGCAAAAGTGCCAAAAACGCTTAAAAGTGCATAGAATCGCAACTTAACACGTAATTTCTAGCATATGACTATGATTTTAAATTCTAACCACTTCAACAAAATAATATATACCAAATAATGTTGTGTGCCAAGTTTCGTCCAAAGCAAAACCAAGTTTGAGCTAATTAACAATACCAAACCAAGAAACAACAAAAGAGGGCATTTAAGGACAGCAGCCTACCCGTTGACCAGCCTACCTTGTCGCATGGTTTGAACCTTAATAAAGGATATCTGGAGCCAAAGAACCACGGAAACATGAGCTCCATACACGGACCAAGCCATCAAAGCCCAAGAACCATGAATGTGGTGAACACAGTTCACTAGGACACGTGCGCAAGGTGGGCCAGTCACTGATCAATGCTGATCAGTGCCTAAGCCAAGTGTTTTTGTTTTTAATTTTTGTTTTAAGAGGCATATTGTATAGCAGGTGAGGTTTATAGCCGTTAGCTAGCTAGAAACCTATATATAGAGCTTGTCACTCATGTATACGGATTAAGTTTTGTGATTAATAAGAATTCTCACTTTACACGCAAAAGTGTCAAAAACGCTAAAAAACCCTTAAAATCGCAACTTAACACGTAATTTCTAGCATATGACTATGATTTTTAATTCTAACCACTTCAACATAATAATATATAACAAATAATGTTGAGTGCCATGTTTCGTGCAAAACAAACCAAGTTTGTGCTATTTTATGCGCAACAGTGCCAAAAACGCTTAAAAATGCATAAAATCGCAACTTAACACGTAATTTCTAGCATATGACTATGATTTTAAAATCTAACCACTTCAACACAATAATATATACCAAATAATATTGTGTGCCAAGTTTCGTGCAAATCAAACCAAGTTTGAGCTACTTTATGCGCAAAAGTGCCAAAAACGCTTAAAAACTCATAAAATCGCGACTTTACACGTAATTTCTAGCATATGACTATGATTTTAAATTCTAAACAATTCAACACAATAACATATACAAAATAGTGTTTTGTGCCAATTTTCGTGCAAAACAAACCAAGTTTGAGCTAGTTTATGCGCAAAAGTGCCAAAACCGCAAAAAAACTCATAAAATCGCAACTTAACACGTAATTTCTAGCATATGACTATGATTTTCATTTCTAACTACTTCAACACAATAATATATACCAAATAATGTTGTGTGCTATTTTTCTTGCAAAACAAACCAATTTTGAGCTTCTTTATGCGCAAAAGGGCCAAAAATGCTTAAAAACGCATAAAATCGCAACTTAACACGTAATTTCTTGCATATGACCATGCTTTTCAATTCTAACCACTTCAACAAAATAATATATACCAAATAATGTTGTGTGCCATGTTTCGTGCAAAGCAAAACCAAGTTTGAGCTATGTTACAGTACCAAACCAAGAAACAACAAAAGAGGGCAGTCAAGGACAGAAGACTACCCGCTGATCAGCCTACCTTGCAGCGTGGTTTGAGCCTTAACCAAGGATATCTGGAGCCAAACAACCATGGAAACGTGACCTCCATACATGGACCAAGCCGTCAAAGCCCAAGATCCATAAATGTGGTGCACACAGCTCACTAGGATACGAGCGCAAGGTGGGCCAGTCACTGATCAGTGCGGATTAGTGCCCAAGCTAAGTGTTTTTGTTTTTAATTTTTGTTTTAAGAGGCATATTGTATAGCAGGTGATGTTTATAGCCGTTAGCTAGCTAGAAACCTATAAATATAGGTTGTATCTCATGTATATTGATTCAGTTTTGTGATTAATAAGAATTCTCACTTTATACGCAAAAGTGCGAAAAACGCAAACAAACCCTTAAAATCGCAACTTAACATGTAATTTCTAGAATATGAATATGATTTTCAATTCTAATCACTTCAAGACAATAATATATACCAAATAATGTTGTGTGCCAAGTTTCGTGCAAAACAAACCAAGTTGCAGCTACTTTACGCGCAAAAGTGCCAAAAACGCTTAAAAACGCATAAAATCGCTACTTAATACTTAATTTCTAGCATATGACTATGATTTCAATTCTAACCACTTCAACACAATAATATATTCCAAATAATGTTGTGTGCCAAGTTTCGTGCAAAGCAAACCAACTTTGAGCAAATTAACAATACCAAACCAAGAAACAACAAAAGAGGGCAATTAAGGACAACAGCCTACCTTGCTGCGTGGTTTGGGGCTTAACCAAGGATATCGTGAGCCAAACAACCATGGAAACGTGACCTCCATACATGGACCAAGCCATCAAAGCCCAAGATCCATGAATGTGGTGCACACAGCTCACTAGGATACGAGCGCAAGTTGGGCAAGTCACTGATCAGTGTTGATCAGTGCCCAAGGTAAGAGTTTTTGTTTTTAATTTTTGTTTTAAGAGGCATATAGTATAGCACGTGATGTTTATAGCCGTTAGCTAGCTAGAAATATATAAATAGAGGTTGTCTCTCATGTATATGGATTCAGTTTTGTGATTAATATGAATTCTCAATTTATACACAAAAGTGCCAAAAACGCTAAAAAACCCTTAGAATCGCAACTTAACAAGTAATTTCTAGCATATGACTATGATTTTCAATTCTAACCAGTTCAACCAAATAATATATACCAAATAATGTTGTGTGCCAACTTTCGTGCAAAACAAACCAAGTTTGAGCAAATTAACAATACCAAACCAAGAAACAACAAAATAGTGAAGTTAAGGACAACAGGCTACCCGCTGACCAGCCTACCTTGCCGCGTGGTTTGAGCCTTAACCAAGGATTTCTGGAGCAAAACAATAAGGAAAACGTGATGTCCATACATGGACAAGTCCATCGAAGCACAAGAACCATGAATGTGGTGCACACAGCTCACTAGGATACGAGCGCAAGGTGGGCCAGTCACTGATCAGTGCTGATCAGTGCCCAAGCTAAGTGTTTTTGTTTTTAATTTTTGTTTTAAGAGGCATATTGTATAGCACGTGATGTTTATAGCAGTTAGCTAGCTAGAAACCTATAAATAGAGTTTGTCTCTCATGTATATGGATTCAGTTTTGTGATTAATAAATATTCTCACTTTATACGCCTAAGTGTCAAAAATGTTGAAAAACCCTTAAAATCGCAACTTAACATGCAATTTCTAGCATATGGCTATGATTTTCAATTCTAACCACTTCAACACAATAATATAAACCAAATAATGTTGTGTCCCTAGTTTTGTGCAAAACAAACCAAGTTTGAGCTACTTTATGCGCAAAAGTGCCAAAAACGCTTAAAAACGCATAATATCGCAACTTAACACGTAATTTCGAGCATATGACTATGATTTTCAATTCTAACAACTTCAACACAATAATATATACCAAACAGGGATGACAATGGGTATTGGACCCGACCCGGATCCGTGGATCCGTATCCGTTTTCACGGATCTGGGTCCAAAAAATATAAACCCGTCGGATCCGGGTCGGATCCAGATCCTGTTAACTTTCACGGGTCCGGATCCGGATCTGGGAAAAATACCCCTACTTTTGATTTATATTGAGTAGTAGATATATGTCTAATGTTGAGTTTGGTGGTTGATTTATGTTGATTTATTTGAGTTTAATGGTTGATTTATGTTGAGTTCAATGGTAAATTTTGATTTATGTGGAGTAGTTTTTTGTTTATTTGAGTTTAGTGGTTGATTAATGTTAATGTATTTGAGTTTGGTGGTTGATTTATGTTGATTTATTTGAGTTTAATGGTTGATTTATGTTGAGTTCAATGGTAATTTTTGATTTATGTTAATGTATTTGAGTTTAGTGATTGATGATGTAATAAATATCTTCAGCACCAAAGTTGGAGAATTTTCTGGGAATTAGCTTGGAGAGCATCTACAAACAAGAGGAGCAACAACAATTAGTGTCATACATATCAACATTATCATACCAAGGATTTAGTAGTGAAGATGATTTGCTGAAGAACTTTATGAGATATCATAATGGATATGTTGTGAATGATGAGCTACTTATGGGTAATCATCAAAATATTGTTTCATCTGGGAATAATAATACTTCTATTACTGTTCCTTAGAATGGTGGGATTTACAGTCTTTATCCTTAACAATAGTGGGTGATTCATTGTGAAATAATATGTATTATTAACATTAGTCTATAAATATCGCTTTATTGCAATCTAAACACATTTTTAAAAAAAAGAAAAAAATAAAACAGGACCCGTTTTTGGACTCGGATCCGATACTGGATCCGCAGTACCCGCAGATCCGGATCTGGGTCCTGCAAAATTAGACCCGCGGATCCGGGTCCGGGTCCGGATCTGGATCCTACTCCTGAAAAAGGATTTGGATCGGGGTCCACCTGGACCCGGTCCAGATCCGACCCGTTGCAATCCCTAATACCAAATAATGTTGTGTGCCAAATTTCGTGCAAAACAAACTAAGTTTGAGCTACTTTATGGGCAAAAGTGCCAAAATCGCTTAGAAACGCATAAAATCGCAACTTAAAACGTAATTTCTAGCATATGACTATGATTTTCAATTCTAACCACTTCAACACAATAATATATACCAAATAATGTTGTGTGCCAAGTTTCGTGCAAAGCAAACCAAGTTTGAGCTAATTAACAATACCAAACAAAGAAACAACAAAAGAGGGCAATTAAGGACAAAAGCCTACCAGATGACCAGCCTACCTTGCCGCATGGTTTGAGCCTTAACCAAGGATATCTGGAGCCAAAAAACCATGGAATTGTGACCTCCATACATGGATAAAGCCATCAAAGCCCAAGAACCATGAATGTGGTGCACACAGCTTACTAGTATACGAGCGCAAGGTGGGCTAGTCACTGATCAGTGCTAATCAGTGCCCAAGATAAGTGTTTTTGTTTTTAATTTTTGTTTTAAGAGGCTTATTGTATAGCACGTGATATTTATAGCCATTAGCTAGGTTTTCTCTCATGTATATGGATTCAGTTTTGTGATTAATAAGAATTCTCACTTTATACGCGAAAGTGTCAAAAACGCTAAAAAACCCATAAAATCGCAACTCAACACGTAATTTCTAGCATATGACTATGATTTTAAATTCTAAACGCTTCCACACAATAATATATACCAAATAATGTTGTTTTCCAAGTTTCGTGCAAAACAAACCAAATTTGAGCTACTTTATGCGCAAAAGTGCCAAAAACGCTTAAAAACGCATAAAATCACAACTTAAAACGTAATTTCTAGCATATGACTATCATTTTAAATTCTAACCACTTCAACACAATAATATATACCAAATAATGTTGTATGCCAAATAATGTTGTGTGCCAAGTTTCGTGCAAAATAAACCAAGTTTGAGCTACTTTATGCGCAAAAGTGCCAAAAAAAACTTAAAAACGCATAAAATCAAATTTGTGTACCTTTATTGCCGTCCATTTTGGAAATGTGGCTCTGGATGTAGATCCCATTTGTCCACACACTTTTTTTATTGTGCTCAAAGGCATGGGAAAAGTAATATTATTTATATATATATATATATATATATATATATATATATATATATATATATATATATATATATATATATATATATATATATATATATATATATATATATATATATATATATATATATATATATATATATATATATATATATATATATATATATATATATATATATATATATATATATAGCACTTAATTAAACAAATTGGTGTTATAATTAATATTACGTACGCATTCAATAACGCTTTGAATTTTGTGTTGCGAGGCGGGCTTTGAGGTTTTTGTAATGAGTCGAAGACGTGTACAGTGTTCGTTAAAGGGCATATGACCAAAAGTATCCAATGCAAACTACAAACACAAATTTAAAATCAACAAATTAGAGATTAGGTGACTTTAAAAATCAAAATATAAGTTCAATTTCAAAAATATAACTTACTCTTCCACACATGGAGCCAGAATGAACGTGTGTTTAGATGCAAGGGAATTAGTCAAAGCAGTGTCAATGTATGCTTTGACGTCATCTGGATCATTTACACATTTAGTACCCGAAATCGACTCAAGACAAAACCATCCAATTTTTATTGGAGATTCGCAAGAATTTAGCTCCTCGTAAGCCGCACTAAACTCACGAATAAGAAAATTTTGTTAGTAATTCGGTTATTAAAACAATTAAACAACAATGCCTAACTTGTAAGATAATGAGCATCACCTCATGTTGACATGGATAAGAGCTACGTTCAGCATCTCTCCTCTCAAAAATTGCCCAATGTCACTAGGTCCAATAATTACAAACGGGCTTTCTAAAAAGTAGAATTGGTCCTTCTGCAGGTTTAGAATGATTGGGTCCTCCTCACACAGGTGAGATGCACAAGTGTGCAGCCATTTGCAATCTTGAGATAGATCGTTTAGCTCCGCATCAGTCAAAATTGGAGTGCTTGGCATCGACTTTGACCTAGTCGACACCTTTGCTGAGGAACCGATCTCTCTCTAAGATCCCTTTGGACTCTTTTGCTATTTCAATTTATAAAATTAAATTAGTGTAATCATGAAATTAAAAAAAAAATAAGTTACAAATGATTCTTACCATGTTAGTGAATCGGACCCAAGCATATGGCCATGTGACGAAACTACCTAGGGCGTCTGATAGTTTCTCAAGGCTCCATGCTGGCATTGGAACCGGAAGTGAGAAATCTTCAAACTCCTTTACAATAGTTTCCACGGTCACACTGATGTGGCCACTTGTAACAGGCATCGAATGCACTGTTTGGCCTTCTTTGGTTGGCTGGGCCACACCATATGCAACCTCAGTTAAGTCGCCATCACTAGCAACACCTAACTGAGGCAGGAAAAGAGAACAAGGAGTCGCCTCCTGAATATTGCGTCGTTTAGTATAATAAGAATCATAATAAAATATTAAAACGCGTTGCAATTTAAATTAATAAGTGCTTATATATTTAAAAATTACGTACTTGTAGCACTGGTTCCGGAGTTGGCTCCAAATTTTGAGCAACGAGGTTTATGGTCTCCGGTGTGGGGTTTTCTCCTTTAGGGAAAGTAATGGGCAGGGGTGCTACGGGGGTAATGGGCTCGGGTGTTGGCTCGACCGAAGCATTAGGATCCCGATGTTGACTTTCCTGATCCTCGACAATCAGGTTTGCCAAGTGAACAACGGGTGCTCCCATGTTCTGCAACACGACGGCCTGTTTGGCGAGAACGTGCTTCGTAATCTCTGCTCGGAGGATTGCTAATTCATCCCGCAGCGTCGTTTGGGATTGAGTAACAACACACTCTTTCCCGAATGCCTTCTGTAACCCCACACGGACGCCTCCCTTTCTGACTACCCGCCCACTGTGGTCTTTCCCTAAGACCATATGTAATGCGTCAACATTGCCTCTTGGGGTGAACTCCCCCGTAGCTTCTTTTTCCTTCCAGCCCATCTATTCAAATAAAAAGTGACATATATAGCAATTAGTATAAGTAAATCAAAGCCAAAGAATACAAATCAAATCAAGAATATACTTAATAATTTCAAAACTCACCACAACATCAGCAACCTTCTTTGTTCCCGGATCATTAATGGTAAATTTACCACTTGCATCTCGGGAATGAAGCCGCAATACCAATCACGCACCCGATCTCCAGCAGGAGTATTCACGGATGCGGAGGTAGTCGTATATGAGGGCGTGGATGAACTTTGATTGGGGTATTAACCCGCATCTACCCACTCTTTTCGGACCTCATCGTACATTTTTTGGCCTAAGCGATGATAAAACTTCCTTTTTGCTTGCAGAATCAGAAGCTTTACCCCGCTTTTCCTAATTAATCAATAGAAAACGAATGTCATGTATTAGTTTAATGACTGAATCAAAAGAAGTAAATTCAAATCAAAAACAATAATATAATATGAAATACTTACAACTTCTATGGGAGTTGTTCTTTTGGCAACAAAGGCCTCTCCATCCCTCTTCGATATGTGACCTCATATTTCGTAGGGCATCTTCGAAGATGCTTGCTCTCCACCTTCGTTTCCCATTTTGACCTTTTTGGTCGTACAGGCACGCCTCTTCGTAATCCAGCCAGTTACTAACTTGGATTTGAAATCTCTGAATCTTTCAGCAATAGTTGAAAGAAACACATTCTTCTTGTCCTCAACGCTCTCGATGTGGAAAAGATTAACCAAAAAAAAGTTATATTTATTACTGTCAATTAAATTAATTTTAAAATGAAACTAAATGAGTAAAAATAGTAAAGTTGCTTACCACAGTATCATTCCATAGAGAGTTCTTCAGACCCTCTGGAACTCGTTCCATGCGTGCAATATGGAAATCTTACGGATACATGGGCCCACTTGTTTTGCATATTTCCTATGCCATTTTCCGCAGGGTTAACACAATGCATTGTATTCCAAAAGCATGGGTTCTGTGACTTTGAGGTTTTTCGTAGGACCTCGCCCTTTTCTTTTCTTACGGGTAGTGGGAGCATCCATTGGTGGGGCGTCTTCAGTCTCAATATCATTGTCAATTGGTGGAGCGTCTTCAGCCATACGCTCGTATCTCACAATTTGGTCCTCTTCACTGTCGTAACTACGATGCTCATTATCCGAGGTCTCAATCTCGGGGACAATTTCGTCTCTGAATAGATGCATTGTATATCAGTACCTGAAAGAGTATGAATAGAAATATATTAGAACATAAGCTAATTAAAATTAAGAATATGACTTTGATTTACAATGCTAATACGTTCAACACAATAATATATAACAAATAGTGTTCTGTGTAAAGTTTCTTGCAAAACAAACCAAGTGCCAAGAAAACTTAAAAAAGCTTTAAATTCATACCTTGTGAATCACTTAATTCAAATGTATTCCTTCCGTGTGATCTACACGCATATAACCAACATCTACATCATCTTGATCCACTGATTTTGGATTGATAAAGGGAGGGGATTCTTCAAAAGCTTCATATTCTTCCTCATCCTAAACATCACCTATACCAAGGATGCTTCTTTTTCCCGGTACAACAATAGACCATTTTTCATCAGTCGAGTCTACAATGTAGAATACTTGCTTGGCTTGTGTGCCTAGTATGAATGGCTCCTCAGTATCACGCAAACGAGCTAAGTGTACAAGAGTGAATCCACAAGGGTCGTCATTTTTTATGCATCGTCGATTATTATCTACCCACTTACATTTGAAAAAACCAATATTGAACGTAAAGTAGTCAAGCTCCCATATTTCATGTACGCGCCCGTAGTATACCAATTTAGCATCAACAAGCGCTTGATCCTTCGCACTCGCGTAAAATGTAGATGACGCCAAAATAGAAACTCCACTATTCTGTAGATAAGATGACTTCTTGTCTTAACCCTCAGTCCAAAATGTGATGCCATTGACATCGTAACCCTCATATTTGTTGACATCATCACGCGGACTAAAAGCTAACCACTTAAAAATTTTGGATACACCCTTGAGTTCTTCGCATGTTAGCCGATTATGAAACCAATTAATAAACGTCTTGTTATGCAACTGCGTCAATGCTCTATCCCCTTTAGAAGGATGTGTTGCGTGCAATATATCAAAATGCTCACTCAAAAAAGGATGAACTTTCGAAATATGATGCAACACATACAAGTGTGCTTGAGGTGTGACCGATTTGGAGCCAATTGTTCCTTTTCCCTCAAGCCTTCCTTCATGTCTAGAGGTGGGAAGTCCAATAGGATTTGCCATGGCCAAATACTCGGCTATGAAGTTACTAATCTCATCACTCACAGTGCCTTGAATCATACTCCCCTCGGGTTGTTCTGGATTCCTCACCTTGTTTTGTAAAACACCCATGTGTCTTTCAAAAGGATAACACCACCTTAAAAAAACTGGACCCAAAAGCTTGATCTCACGAACGAGATGGACAATAAGATGAACCATTATTTCAAAGAACGAAGGTGGATCATACATCTCAAACTTGCATAAAGTTACAATCACGTCGAGTTGAAGTGCATCAAGTTTAAAGCGATCAAGAACTTTACTACAAATTGTGTTGAAGATTGAACATAGCTCGGTAATAGCATATCTCACATGCTTTGGCAGTATTCCACGGATTGCAATTGGTAAGAACACTTGCATAATTACATGGCAATCGTGAGATTTCATGCTTCCCAACTTCAGCTCACCATTTAGGCTCACAAATCTCTTCATGTTGGATGAGTACCTAGACGGAACCTTAATGCCATACAAACACTCACAAAATGTCCGCTTCTCTGCGTTGGACAATATGTAGCAAGCTGGAGGCAAATAAACGTTGTCATTACTCATCTTCTTCTTATTGGCACCAACTTCATCAGCTCTATTTCTTTTCTTACTCACCTTAACATGTGCCCACAACTCCGGACGAAGACCATTACATTCAAACCAATCTCGCACGTCCCTAACATCCTTTGTCTTACCCGGAATGTTCATGAGAGTCCCGAGTATGGCATCGCATAACGTCAAGACAATGTCTAACCTGTAGATCTCTCCAATATGGAAGCTTCCAAAAGATTGATTCTTTTTCCCATAATCGGTATTGACCTTCTTGCACTTGCCCCATTTTACCAAATACGGTCTCAACTCCCTTAACCTGTTCATAAACCTCATAACCGGTCAACGGTTGACGAGCTACCGGTCCTCAACCTCCCCATTGAACAATTTCTTCTTCTTACGATATTAGTGGTCTCATGGGAGGAACTTTCGATGGTGCATGAATACGTGTTTGCACTTAGGATTCCAAGTGGATTCCATGTCATTGATACATATTGGGCATGCTTTCTTCCCTTTGTTCTTATACCCTGATAAGTTGCCATATGTCGGAAAATCATTAACGGTGCATAAAAGCATTGCACGCAAGGTGAAATCTTCATTAGCATATGCATCAAACACTGAAACGCCTTCATCCCACATCTTTCTCAAATCCTCAACGAGAGGTGCAAGACATACATCTATGTCATTGCCAGGTTGTTTAGGACTCGAGATAAGAAGCAAAAGCATAATGTACTTACACTTCATACACAACCAAGGTGGCAACTTATAGATCACTAAAAGTACCAGCCAAGTACTATGTTGAGAACTAAGATTGCCGAATGGGTTCATTCCATCCATACACAATCCGAGCCTTAAAATACGAACCTCATCTCCAAAAGTCTTATGCAACCTATCAATACTCTTCCACTCCGGAGAATCAGATGGATGTGTGAGCAAGTGACCTTTCTTCACCCTATCTTCATGCCACCTCAAATTTAACGCATCTTTCTTTATAGAAACCAAGCGTTTGAATCTAGGTATTATTGGAAGATGCCACAATACCTTAGTCGGGGGCCCTTTAGCATCTCGAGCCCCTTTACGCTTGTAGCGTGATAACCCACACCTAGGACACTCTTCTAAGTTCTCGTTTTCATTCCGATACAACACACAATCATTCGGACACACATGAATCTTCTAGTACTCTAAGTCGAAAGGACACATGAGCTTTTTGGCATAATATGTCGACTTTGGAAGTTCATTTCCCTCAAGAAGCATCTCACCTAACGCTTCTAATAACATTGGGAAACCAGCGTCACTCCAATTGAACTTTGACTTAATGTTGAAAATTGTCAACATCGCTGTTAATTTGGTGAACTTTGTACATCCAGGGTACAAAGGCTTTTGAGAAGCCTCTGTCAACAAGTCAAAAACACGAGGACGTTTTCCTAACTCATCCTCGACTCCCTCCATCATCTCATCAACACGATCCACATCCTCATCGACATTCTCTTCATATGTCTTATACCCATCAACATGATCTACTACATCCTCATTGACATCGGCCACATTATTGGCTTCCTCAACAACACTTTTCTCTTTGTAAACTCCGTCCTCACCATGCCAAACCCAAACATGACATTGAGGCCTAAACCCACGTCGAAGTATGTGCTCCCTAACGATATCAACACTATCTACCTTTGATACATTGCCACAACTAACACATGGGCAATAAAAACCAACTCCCCACGTCCTAACTTGATGTTCAACCGCAATACTACAAAATTCTAATACGCCATCAATAAATTCCAACGATTCAATGCTTCCATACATCCAAGAACGATCTTTTGTCATCCTAATTAGTGTGATTAATTTATTCAAGAAAAAATTAATACACAACTTTTAAACATATATACTTATTTCTAACAAACATATTTAACCCTAAAAAAATATACTTTGAATAATTAACATTGTATAACCTTAGAAATATAACATTCAAAATATAAATAATAAAATTAAATCATTTAACATTAGAAATATAAGTATTCTAATTCTAATAATTAAAGACAAATATAACAACAAACCACATTTCTAACAAAATATGCAAATAATTAACAAACCATACAAACATAATGTTTGGTGATTGTTTGATGGTCCATTTCATGATCTATTTACGGGGTCAAGTTCTTGAAGAACGGAAGTCGTATGGAATCAATATTGCCCCACAAGTTTCATCTTAATCATAAGCATCAGCTAGCAAAGAACATTTCCAAGTTCTTTACGCATACTGCAGTGCAACTTGAGCCATTCACGAATAATTACTAAATATGCAAATAATTAACAAACCACAATTTTAACTAAATTACTAAATTACAAGTGAAACTATAAAAATATAAACTTGCAAATTTACAAAACAAATAATACCTAATTTTCGTATGTTATGAACTTGCAAAAAACTTAAAGGTTTGAGAATTTAAAAAGACGAATAATACCTTAATTCGTGAGTCTTGAAGATGAACTAGACCAAATGCCTTTGGTTTCAAACGGTTTTGAAGAATTCGAAGTTTGAAGTTTAATGATGAACAAGAACAGTAGAATGAAACAAGTAGGGGGTTTATGAAAATTCGAAGTTTAAAGTTTGATGATGAACAAGAATAGTAGAATAAAACAGTAGATGGAGAAGAAGAACCGTTGTATGTGTTCTTTTGTGGTATAATGAAACAGAAGGGTTTCGTCTTATGAAAACGAAGAGGAAGAACTTTGTTGTTACGTTTGTGAAGATGAAGAAGAGGAACGAAGCATATGAAGATGAAGATGAAGATGAAGATGTAGCGTTTTCAATGGGTTTGAGAGAATAACGTTTAAAAGCAAGTGTACTGTGTACGTCGAGTTCCTAAAAAAAGAAATATATTGATGAAATGGCGGGTACTTTAATTTAGTGCAAAGGTTATTTGCTGCGGGCACGTGTTAACCACACCAATTATATATTCATCATCTTGCTGCAAAATAGAAACATGCGTGCATTGTAACAGTTATTCGCTGCGGGCCTCGAGATAACCGTAGCAATTTAGCTATTTGTTTTAGGGTTATTTGTTGCGGTCCTTATGATAACCGCAGCAAATAATTTTGGTACTAAGTATTTGCTGCGGTCACACCACAAAACTGCAGCAAATAATTGTTTTTTTTTCAAAATCTTTTTCCTATTTATTGCTGCGAATATACAAAAACTGCAGCAAATAACAAGCAACAAATACGTTTTTTTCCACTAGTGTTAACCGTTTTTGGCCCCTTCTAAAATAAAGTAGTTCAAACTTGGTTTGTTTGGCACGAAACTTGGCGCACAATACTATTTAGTATATGTTATTGTGTTGAAATGGTTAGAATCCAAAACAATAGTCATATGCTTGAAATTAAGTGCTATTTTGTGTTTTTGAAGTTTTTTTAAGCGTTTTTCGCACTTTCTCGCATCAATTGGTTCAAACTTGGTTTCTTTGGCACGAAACTTGGCACACAACACTATTTGGTATATGTTATTGTGTTGAAATGATTAGAATCGAAAACAATATTCATATGCTTGAAATTACGTGCTAAATTGAGTTTTTGAGGTTTTTTAACTGTTTTTTGGAACTTTCTCAAATAAAGTGGTTCAAACATGGTTTGTTTGGCTTGAAAGTTCCCACACAACACTATTTGGTATATTTTATTGTGTTGAAATGGTTATAATCGAAAACAATATTCATATGCTTTAAATTACGTGTTAAGTTGGGTTTTTGAGGTTTTTTTATCCGTTTTTAGCACTTTCTCAAATAAAGTAGTTTAAACTTGGTTTCTTTGGCACGAAACTTTGCACACAATACTATTTGGTATTTGTTATTGTGTTGAAATGGTTAGAATCCAAAACAATAGTCAAATACTTGAAATTACGTGCTAAGTTGCATTTTTGAGGATTTTTTTTAAGTGTTTTTAGCACTTTCAAGCATGAATTGGTTAAAACTTGGTTTGTTTGGCCTGAAACTTGGGACACAACACAATTTGTTATTCAATATTATGTTGAAATGGTTAGAACCAGAAACAATAGTCAGATGCTTGAAATTACGTGTTTATTTGCATATTTGAGGGTTTTTTAAGCGTCTTTGGCACTTTCTCGCATAAAGTTGTTCAAAATGGTTTTATTTAGCGCGAAACATGGAACACCACACTATTTGGTATATGTTATTGTGGTGAAACGGTTAGAATCGAAAACAATAATCATATGCTTGAAATTACGTGCTAAGTTGCATTTTTGAGGTTTTTTTATGTGTTTTTGGCACTTTCTCGCATAAACTAGTTCAAAGCTGGATTGTTTGGCTCGAAACATTGCATGCAACAGTATTTGGTGTATGTTATTGTGTTTAAATGGTTAGAATCGAAAACAATATTCATATGCTTGAATTTACGTGCTAAGTTGTGTTTTTGAGGTTCTTTAACCGTTTTTTAACACTTTCTCAAATAATGTGGTTCATACTTGATTTGTTTGGCACAAAATTTGGCACACAATATTATTTGGTATTTGTTATTGTGTTGTAATGGTTAGAATCCAAAACCATAGTCATATTCTTGAAATTACGTGCTATGTTGAGTTTTTGAGGTTTTTTTAAGCGTTTTTGGCACTTTCTCGCATAAATTGGTTCAAACTTATTTTGTTTCCCATGAAACGTGGCACAGAAAACTATTTGTTAAACATTATATTGTTGAAATGGTTAGAATTGAAAATAATAGTCAGATTCTCTTAATTACATGCTAAGTTGCGTTTTTGATGTTTTGGTTTGTTTGGAACGAAAGTTGGCCCACAAAACTATTTGGTATATTTTATTGTGTTGAAATGGTTAGAATATAAAATAATTTTCATATGCTTTAAATTACGTGCTAATTTGCGTTTTTGAGGTTTTTTAAGCGTTTTTTGCACTTTCTCGCATAAAGTGGTTAAAAATTTGCTTGTTTCGCACGAAACTTGAAATTACATGCTAAGTTGCGTTTGTTAGGTTTTTTAAGCGTTTTTGGCACTTTCTTACATAAAGTGGTTCAAACTTGGTTTGTTTGTCACAAAACTTGGTACACAACACTATTTCTTATATTTTATTGTGTTGAACTGGTTTGAATCTAAAATAATAGTCATATGCTTAAAGTTACGTGCTAAGTTGTGTTTTTGAGGTTTCCTAAGCTTTTTTAGCACTTTCTCGCAAAAACTCGTTTAAAGTTGGTTTGTTTGGCACGAAACATGGATCACCACACTATTTTGCATATGCTATTGTGGTGAAACAGTTAGAATCGAAAACAATGCTCATATTTTTGAAATTACATGCTAAGTTGTTTTTATGAGGTTTTTTTAATCGTTTCTGGCACTTTCTCGCATAAACTGGTTCAAACTTGTTTTGTTTGGCTCAAAACATCGCACACAACACTATTTGGTATATGTTATTGTGTTAAAAATGATAGAATCGAAAATAATATTCATATACTTGAAATTACTTGCTATGTTGTGTTTTTGAGGTTTTTAAAACGTTTTTGGCACTTTTTCTCGCATAAATTGGTTCAGACTTGGTTTCTTTTCCACGAAAATTTTCACATAACACTATTTGGTATATATTATTTTGTGGAAATGGTTAACATCGAAAACAATAGACATATGATTGAAATTACGTGCTAAGTTGCGTTTTTGAGGTTTTTCTTAAGCGTTTTTGGCCATTTCTCGCATCTATTGGTTCAAACTTATTTTGTTTCCCATGAAACTTGGTACAGAACACGATTTGTTATACATTATTGTGTTGAAATGGTTATAATTGAAAACAATTTTAAATGCTTGTAATTACATGCTATGTTGCGTTTTTGAGGTTTTTTAAGCGTTTTTGGCACTTTATGACATAAAGTGGTTCAAACTTGGTTTCTTTGGCACGAAACTTGGCACACAACACTACTTGGTATATTTTATTGTGTTGAAATAGTTGGAATCTAAAATAATTTTTATATGCTTTAAGTTACGTGCTAAGTTGCGTTTTTGAGGTTTTTTAAGCGTTGTTGGTACTTTCTCGCATAAAGTGGTTAAATATTTGTTTATTTCGCACGAAACTTGAAATAACAGACTATTTGGTATATGTTATTGTGGTGAAATAGTTAGAATCGAAAACTATAGTCATATGTTTGAAATTACGTGCTAAGTTGCTTTTACGAGGTTTTCTTAAGAGTTTTTGGATCTTTCTCGCATAAACTAGTTCAAACATGTTTTGTTTGGCTCGAAGCTTGGAACGCAACACTATTTGGTATATATTATTGTGTTGAAATTGATAGAATCGAAAAAAATATTCATATGCTTGAAATTACGTGATAAGTTGGGTTTTTGAAGTTTTTTTAACTATTTTTGGCACTTTCTCAAATAAAGTGGCCAAACTTGGTTTGTTTGGCACCAAACATGGCACCTAATACTATTTGGTATATGTTATTGTGTTGAAATGGTTAGAATCCAAAACAATAGTCATACGCTTGAAATTTACGTGCTATGTTGCATTTTTGAAGTTTTTTTAAGCGTTTTTCGCACTTTCTCGCATCAATTGTTTCAAACTTGGTTTGTTTGGCTCGAAAGTTGACACACAACACTATTAAGTATATGTTATTGTGTTGAAATGGTTAGAATTGAAAACAATATTGATACACACAACACTAATAAGTTTTTTAAACGTTTTTGTTCGTTTCTCAAATAAAGTGGTTTAAACTTTGTTTGTTTGGCAGGAAACATGGCACACAATACTATTTGGTATATATTATTATATTGAAATGGTTAGAATCCAAAACAATAGTCATATGCTTGAAATTACGTCCTATGTTGCATTTTTGAAGCTCTTTTTAAACGTTTTTGGCACTTTCTCGCATCAATTGGTTCAAACCTGGTTTGTTTGGCTCGACACTTGGCACACAACACTATTTGGTATATGTTATTGTGTTGAAATGTTTAGAATCGAAAATAATATTCATACGCATGAAATTACGTGCTAAGTTGGGGTTTTGAGGTTTTTTAACTGTTTTTGCCACTTTCTCAAATAAAGTGGCTCAAACTTGGTTTGTTTGGCTCGAAACTAAGGTCACAATACTATTTGGTATATGTTATTATGTTGAAATGGTTAGAATCCAAAACAATATTCATATACTTGAAATTACGTGGTAAGTGGCATTTTTCAGGTTTTTTTTAATTGTCTTGGTACTTTCTCGCATCAGTTGGTTAAAACTTGTTTTGTTTCCCATGAAGCTTGGCGCACAACACTATTTGGGATATATTATTGTGTTGAAATGATTATGATCGATAACAATATTCATATAATTTAATTTATGTGCTAAGTTGGGTTTTTTGGGTTTTTTAACCGTTTTTGTCCCTTTCTCAAATAAAGTGGTTTAAAATTTGTTTGTTTGGCACGAAACATGGCACACAATACTATTTGGCATATGTTATTGTATTAAAATGGTTAGAATCCAAAACAATAGTCATATGCTTTAAATTACATGCTATGTTGCGTTTTTGAAGTTTTTTTTAAGCGTTTTGGGCACTTTCTTGCATCAATTGGTTCAAACTTGGTTTGTTTGGCTCGAAACTTGGCACACAACACTATTTGTTATTTGTTATTGTGTTGAAATTTTTAGAATCGAGAACAGTATTAATATGCTTGAATTTACGTGCTAAGTTAGTTTTTTGAGGTTTTTTAACTGTTTTTTGGCACTTTCTTAAATAAAATGGTTCAAACTTGTTTTGTTTGGCTCAAAACTTGGCAAACAACACTATCTGTTATATATGTTACTGTGTTGAAATGGTTAGAAAGGAAAACAATATTTATATGCTTTAAATTACGTGCTACGTTGGGTTTTTGAGGTTTTTTTAACCATTTTTGGCACATTCTCAAATAAAGTAGTTCAAACTTGGTTTGTTAGGCACGAAACTTGGCACACAATACTATTTGGTATATGTTATTGTGTTGAAATGGTTTGAATCCAAGACAATTGTCATATGCTTGAAATTACGTGCTATGTCGTGTTTTTGTAGTTTTTTTAAGCGTTTTTCGCACTTTCTCCCGTCAATTGGTTCAAACTTAGTTTGTTTGCCTCGACACTTGGCGCACAACACTATTTCATATATGTTGTTGTGTTGAAATGGTTAGAATCGAAAACAATATTAATATGCTTGAAATTAAGTGTTAAGTTGGGTTTTTGAGGTTTTTTTAACTAATTTTGGAACTTTCTCAAATAAATTTGTTTAAACTTGGTTTGTTTGACACGAAACTTGGAACACACCACTATTTGGTATATGTTATTTTGTTGAAATGGTTAGAATCGAGAACAATAGTCAGATGCTTGAAATTACATGCTAAGTTGCGTTTTTTAGGTTTTCTAAGCGTTTTTGGCACTTTTTTACATAAAGTGGTTTAAACTTGGTTTGTTTGGCACGTAACTAGGAACACAACACTAATTGATATATTTTATTGTGTTGAAATTGTTTGTATTTAAATTAATAGTCATATGCTTTAAATTAAGTGCTAAGTTGCGTTTTTGACGTTTTTTAAGCATTTTTGACGCTTTCTCGCAACAATTGGTTAAAACTTGTATTGTTTCCCATGAAGCTTTGCACACAACACTATTTGGTAAATGTTATTGTGTTGAAAATGTTAGAATCGATCACAATATTCATATAATTCTAATTACGTGCTAAGTTGTCTTTTTAATGTTTTTTAAACGTTTTTGTCCCTTTCTCTAATAAAGTGGTTTAAACTTTGTTTGTTTGGCAGGAAACATGGCACACAATACTATTTGGTATATATTATTATGTTGAAATGGTTAGAATCCAAAACAATAGTCATATGCTTGAAATTACGTGTTATGTTGCATTTTTGAAGCTCTTTTTAAGCGTTTTTGGCACTTTCTCGCATCAATTGGTTCAAACCTGGTTTGTTTGGCTCGACACTTGGCACACAACACTATTTGGTATATGTTATTGTGTTGAAATGTTTAGAATCGAAAATAATATTCATACGCATGAAATTACGTGCTAAGTTGGGGTTTTGAGGTTTTTTAACTGTTTTTGCCACTTTCTCAAATAAAGTGGCTCAAACTTGGTTTGTTTGGCTCGAAACTAAGGTCACAATACTATTTGGTATATGTTATTATGTTGAAATGGTTAGAATCCAAAACAATATTCATATACTTGAAATTACGTGGTAAGTGGCGTTTTTCAGGTTTTTTTTAATTGTTGTTGGCACTTTCTCGCATCAGTTGGTTAAAACTTGTTTTGTTTCCCATGAAGCTTGGAGCACAACACTATTTGGGATATATTATTGTGTTGAAATGATTATGATCGATAACAATATTCATATAATTTAATTTATGTGCTAAGTTGGGTTTTTTGGGTTTTTTAACCGTTTTTGTCCCTTTCTCAAATAAAGTGGTTTAAAATTTGTTTGTTTGGCACGAAACATGGCACACAATACTATTTGGCATATGTTATTGTATTAAAATGGTTAGAATCCAAAACAATAGTCATATGCTTTAAATTACGTGCTATGTTGCGTTTTTGAAGTTTTTTTAAGCGTTTTGGGCACTTTCTTGCATCAATTGGTTCAAACTTGGTTTGTTTGGCTCGAAACTTGGCACACAACACTATTTGTTATTTGTTATTGTGTTGAAATTTTTAGAATCGAGAACGGTATTAATATGTTTGAATTTACGTGCTAAGTTAGTTTTTTGAGGTTTTTCAACTGTTTTTTGGCACTTTCTTAAATAAAATGGTTCAAACCTGTTTTGTTTGGCTCAAAACTTGGCAAACAACACTATCTGTTATATATGTTATTGTGTTGAAATGGTTAGAAAGGAAAACAATATTTATATGCTTTAAATTACGTGCTACGTTGGGTTTTGAGGTTTTTTAACCATTTTTGGCACATTCTCAAATAAAGTAGTTCAAACTTGGTTTGTTAGGCACGAAACTTGGCACACAATACTATATGGTATATGTTATTGTGTTGAAATGGTTAGAATCCAAAACAATTGTCATATGCTTGAAATTACGTGCTATGTCGTGTTTTTGTAGTTTTTTTAAGCGATTTTCGCACATTCTCCCGTCAATTGGTTCAAACTTAGTTTGTTTGCCTCGACACTTGGCGCACAACACTATTTCATATATGTTGTTGTGTTGAAATGGTTAGAATCGAAAACAATATTCATATGCTTGAAATTAAGTGTTAAGTTGGGTTTTTGAGGTTTTTTTAACAAATTTTGGAACTTTCTCAAATAAATTTGTTTAAACTTGGTTTGTTTGACACGAAACTTGGAACACACCACTATTTGGTATATGTTATTTTGTTGAAATGGTTAGAATCGAGAACAATAGTCAGATGCTTGAAATTACATGCTAAGTTGCGTTTTTTAGGTTTTCTAAGCGTTTTTGGCACTTTTTTACATAAAGTGGTTTAAATTTGGTTTGTTTGGCACGTAACTAGGAACACAACACTAAATGATATATTTTATTGTGTTAAAATTGTTTGTATTTAAATTAATAGTCATATGCTTTAAATTAAGTGCTAAGTTGCGTTTTTGACGTTTTTTAAGCATTTTTGACGCTTTCTCGCAACAATTGGTTAAAACTTGTATTGTTTCCCATGAAGCTTTGCACACAACACTATTTGGTAAATGTTATTGTGTTGAAAATGTTAGAATCGATCACAATATTCATATAATTCTAATTACGTGCTAAGTTGTCTTTTTAATGTTTTTTAAACGTTTTTGTCCCTTTCTCTAATAAAGTGGTTTAAACTTTGTTTGTTTGGCAGGAAACATGGCACACAATACTATTTGGTATATATTATTATGTTGAAATGGTTAGAATCCAAAACAATAGTCATATGCTTGAAATTACGTGTTATGTTGCATTTTTGAAGCTCTTTTTAAGCGTTTTTGGCACTTTCTCGCATCAATTGGTTCAAACCTGGTTTGTTTGGCTCGACACTTGGCACACAACACTATTTGGTATATGTTATTGTGTTGAAATGTTTAGAATCGAAAATAATATTCATACGCATGAAATTACGTGCTAAGTTGGGGTTTTGAGGTTTTTTAACTGTTTTTGCCACTTTCTCAAATAAAGTGGCTCAAACTTGGTTTGTTTGGCTCGAAACTAAGGTCACAATACTATTTGGTATATGTTATTATGTTGAAATGGTTAGAATCCAAAACAATATTCATATACTTGAAATTACGTGGTAAGTGGCGTTTTTCAGGTTTTTTTTTAATTGTTGTTGGCACTTTCTCGCATCAGTTGGTTAAAACTTGTTTTGTTTCCCATGAAGCTTGGAGCACAACACTATTTGGGATATATTATTGTGTTGAAATGATTATGATCGATAACAATATTCATATAATTTAATTTATGTGCTAAGTTGGGTTTTTTGGGTTTTTTAACCGTTTTTGTCCCTTTCTCAAATAAAGTGGTTTAAAATTTGTTTGTTTGGCTCGAAACTTGGCACACAACCTTATTTGTTATTTGTTATTGTGTTGAAATTTTTAGAATCGAGAACGGTATTAATATGCTTGAATTTACGTGCTAAGTTAGTTTTTTGAGGTTTTTTAACTGTTTTTTGGTACTTTCTTAAATAAAATGGTTCAAACCTGTTTTGTTTGGCTCAAAACTTGGCAAACAACACTATCTGTTATATATGTTATTGTGTTGAAATGGTTAGAAAGGAAAACAATATTTATATGCTTTAAATTACGTGCTACGTTGGGTTTTTGAGGTTTTTTAACCATTTTTGGCACATTCTCAAATAAAGTAGTTCAAACTTGGTTTGTTAGGCACGAAACTTGGCACACAATACTATTTGGTATATGTTATTGTGTTGAAATGGTTAGAATCCAAAAAAATTGTCATATGCTTGAAATTACGTGCTATGTCGTGTTTTTGTAGTTTTTTTAAGCGATTTTCGCACTTTCTCCCGTCAATTGGTTCAAACTTAGTTTGTTTCCCTCGACACTTGGCGCACAACACTATTTCATATATGTTGTTGTGTTGAAATGGTTAGAATCGAAAACAATATTCATATGCTTGAAATTAAGTGTTAAGTTGGGTTTTTGAGGTTTTTTTAACTAATTTTGGAACTTTCTCAAATAAATTTGTTTAAACTTGGTTTGTTTGACACGAAACTTGGAACACACCACTATTTGGTATATGTTATTTTGTTGAAATGGTTAGAATCGAGAACAACAGTAAGATGCTTGAAATTACATGCTAAGTTGCGTTTTTTAGGTTTTCTAAGCGTTTTTGGCACTTTTTTACATAAAGTGGTTTAAACTTGGTTTGTTTGGCACGTAACTAGGAACACAACACTAATTGATATATTTTATTGTGTTGAAATTGTTTGTATTTAAATTAATAGTCATATGCTTTAAATTAAGTGCTAAGTTGCGTTTTTGACGTTTTTTAAGCATTTTTGACGCTTTCTCGCAACAATTGGTTAAAACTTGTTTTGTTTCCCATGAAGCTTTGCACACAACACTATTTGGTAAATGTTATTGTGTTGAAAATGTTAGAATTGATCACAATATTCATATAATTCTAATTACGTGCTAAGTTGTCTTTTTAATGTTTTTTAAACGTTTTTGTCCCTTTCTCAAATAAAGTGGTTTAAACTTTGTTTGTTTGGCAGGAAACATGGCACACAATACTATTTGGTATATATTATTATGTTGAAATGGTTAGAATCCAAAACAATAGTCATATGCTTGAAATTACGTGTTATGTTGCATTTTTGAAGCTCTTATTAAGCGTTTTTGGCACTTTCTCGCATCAATTGGTTCAAACCTGGTTTGTTTAGCTCGACACTTGGAAGACAACACTATTTGGTATATGTTATTGTGTTGAAATGTTTAGAATCGAAAATAATATTCATACGCATGAAATTACGTGCTAAGTTGTGGTTTTGAGGTTTTTTAACTGTTTTTGCCACTTTCTCAAATAAAGTGGCTCAAACTTGGTTTGTTTGGCTCGAAACTAAGGTCACAATACTATTTGGTATATGTTATTATGTTGCAATGGTTAGAATCCAAAACAATATTCATATACTTGAAATTACGTGGTAAGTGGCGTTTTTCAGGTTTTTTTTAATTGTTGTTGGCACTTTCTCGCATCAGTTGGTTAAAACTTGTTTTGTTTCCCATGAAGCTTGGCGCACAAAAATATTTGGGATATATTATTGTGTTGAAATGATTATGATCGATAACAATATTCATATAATTTAATTTATGTGCTAAGTTGGGTTTTTTGGGTTTTTTAACCGTTTTTGTCCCTTTCTCAAATAAAGTGGTTTAAAATTTGTTTGTTTGGCACGAAACATGGCACACAATACTATTTGGCATATGTTATTGTATTAAAATGGTTAGAATCCAAAACAATAGTCATATGCTTTAATTTACGTGCTATGTTGCGTTTTTGAAGTTTTTTTAAGCGTTTTGGGCACTTTCTTGCATCAATTGGTTCAAACTTGGTTTGTTTGGCTCGAAACTTGGCACACAACACTATTTGTTATTTGTTATTGTGTTGAAATTTTTAGAATCGAGAACGGTATTAATATGCTTGAATTTACGTGCTAAGTTAGTTTTTTGAGGTTTTTTAACTGTTTTTTGGCACTTTCTTAAATAAAATGGTTCAAACTTGTTTTGTTTGGCTCAAAACTTGGCAAACAACACTATCTGTTATATATGTTATTGTGTTGAAATGGTTAGAAAGGAAAACAATATTTATATGCTTTAAATTACGTGCTACGTTGGGTTTTTGAGGTTTTTTAACCATTTTTGGCACATTCTCAAATAAAGTAGTTCAAACTTGGTTTGTTAGGCACGAAACTTGGCACACAATACTATTTGGTATATGTTATTGTGTTGAAATGGTTAGAATCCAAAAAAATTGTCATATGCTTGAAATCACGTGCTATGTCGTGTTTTTGTAGTTTTTTTAAGCGATTTTCGCACTTTCTCCCGTCAATTGGTTCAAACTTAGTTTGTTTCCCTCGACACTTGGCGCACAACACTATTTCATATATGTTGTTGTGTTGAAATGGTTAGAATCGAAAACAATATTAATATGCTTGAAATTAAGTGTTAAGTTGGGTTTTTGAGGTTTTTTTAACTAATTTTGGAACTTTCTCAAATAAATTTGTTTAAACTTGGTTTGTTTGACACGAAACTTGGAACACACCACTATTTGGTATATGTTATTTTGTTGAAATGGTTAGAATCGAGAACAACAGTAAGATGCTTGAAATTACATGCTAAGTTGCGTTTTTTAGGTTTTCTAAGCGTTTTTGGCACTTTTTTACATAAAGTGGTTTAAACTTGGTTTGTTTGGCACGTAACTAGGAACACAACACTAATTGATATATTTTATTGTGTTGAAATTGTTTGTATTTAAATTAATAGTCATATGCTTTAAATTAAGTGCTAAGTTGCGTTTTTGACGTTTTTTAAGCATTTTTGACGCTTTCTCGCAACAATTGGTTAAAACTTGTTTTGTTTCCCATGAAGCTTTGCACACAACACTATTTGGTAAATGTTATTGTGTTGAAAATGTTAGAATTGATCACAATATTCATATAATTCTAATTACGTGCTAAGTTGTCTTTTTAATGTTTTTTAAACGTTTTTGTCCCTTTCTCAAATAAAGTGGTTTAAACTTTGTTTGTTTGGCAGGAAACATGGCACACAATACTATTTGGTATATATTATTATGTTGAAATGGTTAGAATCCAAAACAATAGTCATATGCTTGAAATTACGTGTTATGTTGCATTTTTGAAGCTCTTATTAAGCGTTTTTGGCACTTTCTCGCATCAATTGGTTCAAACCTGGTTTGTTTAGCTCGACACTTGGCAGACAACACTATTTGGTATATGTTATTGTGTTGAAATGTTTAGAATCGAAAATAATATTCATACGCATGAAATTACGTGCTAAGTTGTGGTTTTGAGGTTTTTTAACTGTTTTTGCCACTTTCTCAAATAAAGTGGCTCAAACTTGGTTTGTTTGGCTCGAAACTAAGGTCACAATACTATTTGGTATATGTTATTATGTTGCAATGGTTAGAATCCAAAACAATATTCATATACTTGAAATTACGTGGTAAGTGGCGTTTTTCAGGTTTTTTTTAAATGTTGTTGGCACTTTCTCGCATCAGTTGGTTAAAACTTGTTTTGTTTCCCATGAAGCTTGGCGCACAACACTATTTGGGATATATTATTGTGTTGAAATGATTATGATCGATAACAGTATTCATATAATTTAATTTATGTGCTAAGTTGGGTCTTTTGGGTTTTTTAACCGTTTTTGTCCCTTTCTCAAATAAAGTGGTTTAAAATTTGTTTGTTTGGCACGAAACATGGCACACAATACTATTTGGCATATGTTATTGTATTAAAATGGTTAGAATCCAAAACAATAGTCATATGCTTTAAATTACGTGCTATGTTGCGTTTTTGAAGTTTTTTTTAAGCGTTTTGGGCACTTTCTTGCATCAATTGGTTCAAACTTGGTTTGTTTGGCTCGAAACTTGGCACACAACACTATTTGTTATTTGTTATTGTGTTGAAATTTTTAGAATCGAGAACGGTATTAATATGCTTGAATTTACGTGCTAAGTTAGTTTTTTGAGGTTTTTTAACTGTTTTTTGGCACTTTGTTAAATAAAATGGTTCAAACTTGTTTTGTTTGGCTCAAAACTTGGCAAACAACACTATCTGTTATATATGTTATTGTGTCGAAATTGTTAGAAAGGAAAACAATATTTATATGCTTTAAATTACGTGCTACGTTGGGTTTTTGAGGTTTTTTAACCATTTTTGGCACATTCTCAAATAAAGTAGTTCAAACTTGGTTTGTTAGGCACGAAACTTGGCAGACAATACTATTTGGTATATGTTATTGTGTTGAAATGGTTAGAATCCAAAACAATTGTCATATGCTTGAAATTACGTGCTATGTCGTGTTTTTGTAGTTTTTTTAAGCGATTTTCGCACTTTCTCCCGTCAATTGGTTCAAACTTAGTTTGTTTGCCTCGACACTTGGCGCACAACACTATTTCATATATGTTGTTGTGTTGAAATGGTTAGAATCGAAAACAATATTAATATGCTTGAAATTAAGTGTTAATTTGGGTTTTTGAGGTTTTTTTAACTAATTTTGGAACTTTCTCAAATAAATTTGTTTAAACTTGGTTTGTTTGACACGAAACTTGGAACACACCACTATTTGATATATGTTATTTTGTTGAAATGGTTAGAATCGAGAACAATAGTCAGATGCTTGAAATTACATGCTAAGTTGCGTTTTTTAGGTTTTCTAAGCGTTTTTGGCACTTTTTTACATAAAGTGGTTTAAACTTGGTTTGTTTGGCACGTAACTAGGGACACAACACTAATTGATATATTTTATTGTGTTGAAATTGTTTGTATTTAAATTAATAGTCATATGCTTTAAATTAAATGCTAAGTTGCGTTTTTGACGTTTTTTAAGCATTTTTGACGCTTTCTCGCAACAATTGGTTAAAACTTGTTTTGTTTCCCATGAAGCTTTGCACACAACACTATTTGGTAAATGTTATTGTGTTGAAAATGTTAGAATCGATCACAATATTCATATAATTCTAATTACGTGCTAAGTTGTCTTTTTAATGTTTTTTAAACGTTTTTGTCCCTTTCTCAAATAAAGTGGTTTAAACTTTGTTTGTTTGGCAGGAAACATGGCACACAATACTATTTGGTATATATTATTATGTTGAAATGGTTAGAATCCAAAACAATAGTCATATGCTTGAAATTACGTGTTATGTTGCATTTTTGAAGCTCTTTTTAAGCGTTTTTGGCACTTTCTCGCATCAATTGGTTCAAACCTGGTTTGTTTAGCTCGACACTTGGCAGACAACACTATTTGGTATATGTTATTGTGTTGAAATGTTTAGAATCGAAAATAATATTCATACGCATGAAATTACGTGCTAAGTTGGGGTTTTGAGGTTTTTTAACTGTTTTTGCCACTTTCTCAAATAAAGTGGCTCAAACTTGGTTTGTTTGGCTCGAAACTAAGGTCACAATACTATTTGGTATATGTTATTATGTTGAAATGGTTAGAATCCAAAACAATATTCATATACTTGAAATTACGTGGTAAGTGGCGTTTTTCAGGTTTTTTTTAATTGTTGTTGGCACTTTCTCGCATCAGTTGGTTAAAACTTGTTTTGTTTCCCATGAAGCTTGGCGCACAACACTATTTGGGATATATTATTGTGTTGAAATGATTATGATCGATAACAATATTCATATAATTTAATTTATGTGCTAAGTTGGGTTTTTTGGGTTTTTTAACCGTTTTTGTCCCTTTCTCAAATAAAGTGGTTTAAAATTTGTTTGTTTGGCACGAAACATGGCACACAATACTATTTGGCATATGTTATTGTATTAAAATGGTTAGAATCCAAAACAATAGTCATATGCTTTAATTTACGTGCTATGTTGCGTTTTTGAAGTTTTTTTAAGCGTTTTGGGCACTTTCTTGCATCAATTGGTTCAAACTTGGTTTGTTTGGCTCGAAACTTGGCACACAACACTATTTGTTATTTGTTATTGTGTTGAAATTTTTAGAATCGAGAACGGTATTAATATGCTTAAATTTACGTGCTAAGTTAGTTTTTTGAGGTTTTTTAACTGTTTTTTGGCACTTTCTTAAATAAAATGGTTCAAACTTGTTTTGTTTGGCTCAAAACTTGGCAAACAACACTATCTGTTATATATGTTATTGTGTTGAAATGGTTAGAAAGGAAAACAATATTTATATGCTTTAAATTACGTGCTACGTTGGGTTTTTGAGGTTTTTTTAACCATTTTTGGCACATTCTCAAATAAAGTAGTTCAAACTTGGTTTGTTAGGCACGAAACTTGGCACACAATACTATTTGGTATATTTTATTGTGTTGAAATGGTTAGAATCCAAAACAATTGTCATATGCTTGAAATTACGTGCTATGTCGTGTTTTTGTAGTTTTTTTAAGCGATTTTCGCACTCTCTCCCGTCAATTGGTTCAAACTTAGTTTGTTTGCCTCGACACTTGGCGCACAACACTATTTCATATATGTTGTTGTGTTGAAATGGTTAGAATCGAAAACAATATTAATATGCTTGAAATTAAGTGTTAATTTGGGTTTTTGAGGTTTTTTTAACTAATTTTGGAACTTTCTCAAATAAATTTGTTTAAACTTGGTTTGTTTGACACGAAACTTGGAACACACCACTATTTGATATATGTTATTTTGTTGAAATGGTTAGAATCGAGAACAATAGTCAGATGCTTGAAATTACATGCTAAGTTGCGTTTTTTAGGTTTTCTAAGCGTTTTTGGCACTTTTTTACATAAAGTGGTTTAAACTTGGTTTGTTTGGCACGTAACTAGGAACACAACACTAATTGATATATTTTATTGTGTTGAAATTGTTTGTATTTAAATTAATAGTCATATGCTTTAAATTAAGTGCTAAGTTGCGTTTTTGACGTTTTTTAAGAATTTTTGACGCTTTCTCGCAACAATTGGTTAAAACTTGTTTTGTTTCCCATGAAGCTTTGCACACAACACTATTTGGTAAATGTTATTGTGTTGAAAATGTTAGAATCGATCACAATATTCATATAATTCTAATTACGTGCTAAGTTGTCTTTTTAATGTTTTTTAAACGTTTTTGTCCCTTTCTCAAATAAAGTGGTTTAAACTTTGTTTGTTTGGCAGGAAACATGGCACACAATACTATTTGGTATATATTATTATGTTGAAATGGTTAGAATCCAAAACAATAGTCATATGCTTGAAATTACGTGTTATGTTGCATTTTTGAAGCTCTTTTTAAGCGTTTTTGGCACTTTCTCGCATCAATTGGTTCAAACCTGGTTTGTTTAGCTCGACACTTGGCAGACAACACTATTTGGTATATGTTATTGTGTTGAAATGTTTAGAATCGAAAATAATATTCATACGCATGAAATTACGTGCTAAGTTGGGGTTTTGAGGTTTTTTAACTGTTTTTGCCACTTTCTCAAATAAAGTGGCTCAAACTTGGTTTGTTTGGCTCGAAACTAAGGTCACAATACTATTTGGTATATGTTATTATGTTGAAATGGTTAGAATCCAAAACAATATTCATATACTTGAAATTACGAGGTAAGTGGCGTTTTTCAGGTTTTTTTTAATTGTTGTTGGCACTTTCTCGCATCAGTTGGTTAAAACTTGTTTTGTTTCCCATGAAGCTTGGCGCACAACACTATTTGGGATATATTATTGTGTTGAAATGATTATGATCGATAACAATATTCATATAATTTAATTTATGTGCTAAGTTGGGTTTTTTGGGTTTTTTAACCGTTTTTGTCCCTTTCTCAAATAAAGTGGTTTAAAATTTGTTTGTTTGGCACGAAACATGGCACACAATACTATTTGGCATATGTTATTGTATTAAAATGGTTAGAATCCAAAACAATAGTCATATGCTTTAATTTACGTGCTATGTTGCGTTTTTGAAGTTTTTTTAAGCGTTTTGGGCACTTTCTTGCATCAATTGGTTCAAACTTGGTTTGTTTGGCTCGAAACTTGGCACACAACACTATTTGTTATTTTTTATTGTGTTGAAATTTTTAGAATCGAGAACGGTATTAATATGCTTGAATTTACGTGCTAAGTTAGTTTTTTGATGTTTTTTAACTGTTTTTTGGCACTTTCTTAAATAAAATGGTTCAAACTTGTTTTGTTTGGCTCAAAACTTGGCAAACAACACTATCTGTTATATATGTTATTGTGTTGAAATGGTTAGAAAGGAAAACAATATTTATATGCTTTAAATTACGTGCTATGTTGGGTTTTTGAGGTTTTTTAACCATTTTTGGCACATTCTCAAATAAAGTAGTTCAAACTTGGTTTGTTAGGCACGAAACTTGGCACACAATACTATTTGGTATATTTTATTGTGTTGAAATGGTTAGAATCCAAAACAATTGTCATATGCGTGAAATTACGTGCTATGTCGTGTTTTTGTAGTTTTTTAAGCGATTTTCGCACTTTCTCCCGTCAATTGGTTCAAACTTAGTTTGTTTGCCTCGACACTTGGCGCACAACACTATTTCATATATGTTGTTGTGTTGAAATGGTTAGAATCGAAAACAATATTAATATGCTTGAAATTAAGTGTTAATTTGGGTTTTTGAGGTTTTTTTAACTAATTTTGGAACTTTCTCAAATAAATTTGTTTAAACTTGGTTTGTTTGACACGAAACTTGGAACACACCACTATTTGATATATGTTATTTTGTTGAAATGGTTAGAATCGAGAACAATAGTCAGATGCTTGAAATTACATGCTAAGTTGCGTTTTTTAGGTTTTCTAAGCGTTTTTGGCACTTTTTTACATAAAGTGGTTTAAACTTGGTTTGTTTGGCATGTAACTAGGAACACAACACTAATTGATATATTTTATTGTGTTGAAATTGTTTGTATTTAAATTAATAGTCATATGCTTTAAATTAAGTGCTAAGTTGCGTTTTTGACGTTTTTTAAGCATTTTTGACGCTTTCTCGCAACAATTGGTTAAAACTTGTTTTGTTTCCCATGAAGCTTTGCACACAACACTATTTGGTAAATGTTATTGTGTTGAAAATGTTAGAATCGATCACAATATTCATATAATTCTAATTACGTGCTAAGTTGTCTTTTTAATGTTTTTTAAACGTTTTTGTCCCTTTCTCAAATAAAGTGGTTTAAACTTTGTTTGTTTGGCAGGAAACATGGCACACAATACTATTTGGTATATATTATTATGTTGAAATGGTTAGAATCCAAAACAATAGTCATATGCTTGAAATTACGTGTTATGTTGCATTTTTGAAGCTCTTTTTAAGCGTTTTTGGCACTTTCTCGCATCAATTGGTTCAAACCTGGTTTGTTTAGCTCGACACTTGGCAGACAACACTATTTGGTATATGTTATTGTGTTGAAATGTTTAGAATCGAAAATAATATTCATACGCATGAAATTACGTACTAAGTTGGGGTTTTGAGGTTTTTTAACTGTTTTTGCCACTTTCTCAAATAAAGTGGCTCAAACTTGGTTTGTTTGGCTCGAAACTAAGGTCACAATACTATTTGGTATATGTTATTATGTTGAAATGGTTAGAATCCAAAACAATATTCATATACTTGAAATTACGTGGTAAGTGGCGTTTTTCAGGTTTTTTTTAATTGTTGTTAGCACTTTCTCGCATCAGTTGGTTAAAACTTGTTTTGTTTCCCATGAAGCTTGGCGCACAACACTATTTGGGATATATTATTGTGTTGAAATGATTATGATCGATAACAATATTCATATAATTTAATTTATGTGCTAAGTTGGGTTTTTTGGGTTTTTTAACCGTTTTTGTCCCTTTCTCAAATAAAGTGGTTTAAAATTTGTTTGTTTGGCACGAAACATGGCACACAATACTATTTGGCATATGTTATTGTATTAAAATGGTTAGAATCCAAAACAATAGTCATATGCTTTAATTTACGTGCTATGTTGCGTTTTTGAAGTTTTTTTAAGCGTTTTGGGCACTTTCTTGCATCAATTGGTTCAAACTTGGTTTGTTTGGCTCGAAACATGGCACACAACACTATTTGTTATTTGTTATTGTGTTGAAATTTTTAGAATCGAGAACGGTATTAATATGCTTGAATTTACGTGCTAAGTTAGTTTTTTGAGGTTTTTTAACTGTTTTTTGGCACTTTCTTAAATAAAATGGTTCAAACTTGTTTTGTTTGGCTCAAAACTTGGCAAACAACACTATCTGTTATATATGTTATTGTGTTGAAATGGTTAGAAAGGAAAACAATATTTATATGCTTTAAATTACGTGCTACGTTGGGTTTTTGAGGTTTTTTAACCATTTTTGGCACATTCTCAAATAAAGTAGTTCAAACTTGGTTTGTTAGGCACGAAACTTGGCACACAATACTATTTGGTATATTTTATTGTGTTGAAATGGTTAGAATCCAAAACAATTGTCATATGCTTGAAATTACGTGCTATGTCGTGTTTTTGTAGTTTTTTTAAGCGATTTTCGCACTCTCTCCCGTCAATTGGTTCAAACTTAGTTTGTTTGCCTCGACACTTGGCGCACAACACTATTTCATATATGTTGTTGTGTTGAAATGGTTAGAATCGAAAACAATATTAATATGCTTGAAATTAAGTGTTAATTTGGGTTTTTGAGGTTTTTTTAACTAATTTTGGAACTTTCTCAAATAAATTTGTTTAAACTTGGTTTGTTTGACACGAAACTTGGAACACACCACTATTTGATATATGTTATTTTGTTGAAATGGTTAGAATCGAGAACAATAGTCAGATGCTTGAAATTACATGCTAAGTTGCGTTTTTTAGGTTTTCTAAGCGTTTTTGGCACTTTTTTACATAAAGTGGTTTAAACTTGGTTTGTTTGGCACGTAACTAGGAACACAACACTAATTGATATATTTTATTGTGTTGAAATTGTTTGTATTTAAATTAATAGTCATATGCTTTAAATTAAGTGCTAAGTTGCGTTTTTGACGTTTTTTAAGCATTTTTGACGCTTTCTCGCAACAATTGGTTAAAACTTGTTTTGTTTCCCATGAAGCTTTGCACACAACACTATTTGGTAAATGTTATTGTGTTGAAAATGTTAGAATCGATCACAATATTCATATAATTCTAATTACGTGCTAAGTTGTCTTTTTAATGTTTTTTAAACGTTTTTGTCCCTTTCTCAAATAAAGTGGTTTAAACTTTGTTTGTTTGGCAGGAAACATGGCACACAATACTATTTGGTATATATTATTATGTTGAAATGGTTAGAATCCAAAACAATAGTCATATGCTTGAAATTACGTGTTATGTTGCATTTTTGAAGCTCTTTTTAAGCGTTTTTGGCACTTTCTCGCATCAATTGGTTCAAACCTGGTTTGTTTAGCTCGACACTTGGCAGACAACACTATTTGGTATATGTTATTGTGTTGAAATGTTTAGAATCGAAAATAATATTCATACGCATGAAATTACGTGCTAAGTTGGGGTTTTGAGGTTTTTTAACTGTTTTTGCCACTTTCTCAAATAAAGTGGCTCAAACTTGGTTTGTTTGGCTCGAAACTAAGGTCACAATACTATTTGGTATATGTTATTATGTTGAAATGGTTAGAATCCAAAACAATATTCATATACTTGAAATTACGTGGTAAGTGGCGTTTTTCAGGTTTTTTTTAATTGTTGTTGGCACTTTCTCGCATCAGTTGGTTAAAACTTGTTTTGTTTCCCATGAAGCTTGGCGCACAACACTATTTGGGATATATTATTGTGTTGAAATGAATATGATCGATAACAATATTCATATAATTTAATTTATGTGCTAAGTTGGGTTTTTTGGGTTTTTTAACCGTTTTTGTCCCTTTCTCAAATAAAGTGGTTTAAAATTTGTTTGTTTGGCACGAAACATCGCACACAATACTATTTGGCATATGTTATTGTATTAAAATGGTTAGAATCCAAAACAATAGTAATATGCTTTAATTTACGTGCTATGTTGCGTTTTTGAAGTTTTTTTAAGCGTTTTGGGCACTTTCTTGCATCAATTGGTTCAAACTTGGTTTGTTTGGCTCGAAACTTGGCACACAACACTATTTGTTATTTGTTATTGTGTTGAAATTTTTAGAATCGAGAACGGTATTAATATGCTTGAATTTACGTGCTAAGTTAGTTTTTTGAGGTTTTTTAACTGTTTTTTGGCACTTTCTTAAATAAAATGGTTCAAACTTGTTTTGTTTGGCTCAAAACTTGGCAAACAACACTATCTGTTATATATGTTATTGTGTTGAAATGGTTAGAAAGGAAAACAATATTTATATGCTTTAAATTACGTGCTACGTTGGGTTTTTGAGGTTTTTTAACCATTTTTGGCACATTCTCAAATAAAGTAGTTCAAACTTGGTTTGTTAGGCACGAAACTTGGCACACAATACTATTTGGTATATTTTATTGTGTTGAAATGGTTAGAATCCAAAACAATTGTCATATGCTTGAAATTACGTGCTATGTCGTGTTTTTGTAGTTTTTTTAAGCGATTTTCGCACTTTCTCCCGTCAATTGGTTCAAACTTAGTTTGTTTGCCTCGACACTTGGCGCACAACACTATTTCATATATGTTGTTGTGTTGAAATGGTTAGAATCGAAAACAATATTAATATGCTTCAAATTAAGTGTTAAGTTGGGTTTTTAAGGTTTTTTTAACTAATTTTGGAACTTTCTCAAATAAATTTGTTTAAACTTGGTTTGTTTGACACGAAACTTGGAACACACCACTATTTGGTATATGTTATTTTGTTGAAATGGTTAGAATCGAGAACAATAGTCAGATGCTTGAAATTACATGCTAAGTTGCGTTTTTTAGGTTTTCTAAGCGTTTTTGGCACTTTTTTACATAAAGTGGTTTAAACTTGGTTTGTTTGGCACGTAACTAGAAACACAACACTAATTGATATATTTTATTGTGTTGAAATTGTTTGTATTTAAATTAATAGTCATATGCTTTAAATTAAGTGCTAAGTTGCGTTTTTGACGTTTTTTAAGCATTTTTGACGCTTTCTCGCAACAATTGGTTAAAACTTGTTTTGTTTCCCATGAAGCTTTGCACACAACACTATTTGGTAAATGTTATTGTGTTGAAAATGTTAGAATTGATCACAATATTCATATAATTCTAATTACGTGCCAAGTTGTCTTTTTAATGTTTTTTAAACGTTTTTGTCCCTTTCTCAAATAAAGTGGTTTAAACTTTGTTTGTTTGGCAGGAAACATGGCACACAATACTATTTGGTATATATTATTATGTTGAAATGGTTAGAATCCAAAACAATAGTCATATGCTTGAAATTACGTGTTATGTTGCATTTTTGAAGCTCTTATTAAGCGTTTTTGGCACTTTCTCGCATCAATTGGTTCAAACCTGGTTTGTTTAGCTCGACACTTGGCAGACAACACTATTTGGTATATGTTATTGTGTTGAAATGTTTAGAATCGAAAATAATATTCATACGCATGAAATTACGTGCTAAGTTGTGGTTTTGAGGTTTTTTAACTGTTTTTGCCACTTTCTCAAATAAAGTGGCTCAAACTTGGTTTGTTTGGCTCGAAACTAAGGTCACAATACTATTTGGTATATGTTATTATGTTGCAATGGTTAGAATCCAAAACAATATTCATATACTTGAAATTACGTGGTAAGTGGCGTTTTTCAGGTTTTTTTTAATTGTTGTTGGCACTTTCTCGCATCAGTTGGTTAAAACTTGTTTTGTTTCCCATGAAGCTTGGCGCACAACACTATTTGGGATATATTATTGTGTTGAAATGATTATGATCGATAACAATATTCATATAATTTAATTTATGTGCTAAGTTGGGTCTTTTGGGTTTTTTAACCGTTTTTGTCCCTTTCTCAAATAAAGTGGTTTAAAATTTGTTTGTTTGGCACGAAACATGGCACACAATACTATTTGGCATATGTTATTGTATTAAAATGGTTAGAATCCAAAACAATAGTCATATGCTTTAAATTACGTGCTATGTTGCGTTTTTGAAGTTTTTTTTAAGCGTTTTGGGCACTTTCTTGCATCAATTGGTTCAAACTTGGTTTGTTTGGCTCGAAACTTGGCACACAACACTATTTGTTATTTGTTATTGTGTTGAAATTTTTAGAATCGAGAACGGTATTAATATGCTTGAATTTACGTGCTAAGTTAGTTTTTTGAGGTTTTTTAACTGTTTTTTGGCACTTTGTTAAATAAAATGGTTCAAACTTGTTTTGTTTGGCTCAAAACTTGGCAAACAACACTATCTGTTATATATGTTATTGTGTCGAAATTGTTAGAAAGGAAAACAATATTTATATGCTTTAAATTACGTGCTACGTTGGGTTTTTGAGGTTTTTTAACCATTTTTGGCACATTCTCAAATAAAGTAGTTCAAACTTGGTTTGTTAGGCACGAAACTTGGCACACAATACTATTTGGTATATGTTATTGTGTTGAAATGGTTAGAATCCAAAACAATTGTCATATGCTTGAAATTACGTGCTATGTCGTGTTTTTGTAGTTTTTTTAAGCGATTTTCGCACTTTCTCCCGTCAATTGGTTCAAACTTAGTTTGTTTGCCTCGACACTTGGCGCACAACACTATTTCATATATGTTGTTGTGTTGAAATGGTTAGAATCGAAAACAATATTAATATGCTTGAAATTAAGTGTTAATTTGGGTTTTTGAGGTTTTTTTAACTAATTTTGGAACTTTCTCAAATAAATTTGTTTAAACTTGGTTTGTTTGACACGAAACTTGGAACACACCACTATTTGATATATGTTATTTTGTTGAAATGGTTAGAATCGAGAACAATAGTCAGATGCTTGAAATTACATGCTAAGTTGCGTTTTTTAGGTTTTCTAAGCGTTTTTGGCACTTTTTTACATAAAGTGGTTTAAACTTGGTTTGTTTGGCACGTAACTAGGAACACAACACTAATTGATATATTTTATTGTGTTGAAATTGTTTGTATTTAAATTAATAGTCATATGCTTTAAATTAAGTGCTAAGTTGCGTTTTTGACGTTTTTTAAGCATTTTTGACGCTTTCTCGCAACAATTGGTTAAAACTTGTTTTGTTTCCCATGAAGCTTTGCACACAACACTATTTGGTAAATGTTATTGTGTTGAAAATGTTAGAATCGATCACAATATTCATATAATTCTAATTACGTGCTAAGTTGTCTTTTTAATGTTTTTTAAACGTTTTTGTCCCTTTCTCAAATAAAGTGGTTTAAACTTTGTTTGTTTGGCAGGAAACATGGCACACAATACTATTTGGTATATATTATTATGTTGAAATGGTTAGAATCCAAAACAATAGTCATATGCTTGAAATTACGTGTTATGTTGCATTTTTGAAGCTCTTTTTAAGCGTTTTTGGCACTTTCTCGCATCAATTGGTTCAAACCTGGTTTGTTTAGCTCGACACTTGGCAGACAACACTATTTGGTATATGTTATTGTGTTGAAATGTTTAGAATCGAAAATAATATTCATACGCATGAAATTACGTGCTAAGTTGGGGTTTTGAGGTTTTTTAACTGTTTTTGCCACTTTCTCAAATAAAGTGGCTCAAACTTGGTTTGTTTGGCTCGAAACTAAGGTCACAATACTATTTGGTATATGTTATTATGTTGAAATGGTTAGAATCCAAAACAATATTCATATACTTGAAATTACGTGGTAAGTGGCGTTTTTCAGGTTTTTTTTAATTGTTGTTGGCACTTTCTCGCATCAGTTGGTTAAAACTTGTTTTGTTTCCCATGAAGCTTGGCGCACAACACTATTTGGGATATATTATTGTGTTGAAATGATTATGATCGATAACAATATTCATATAATTTAATTTATGTGCTAAGTTGGGTTTTTTGGGTTTTTTAACCGTTTTTGTCCCTTTCTCAAATAAAGTGGTTTAAAATTTGTTTGTTTGGCACGAAACATGGCACACAATACTATTTGGCATATGTTATTGTATTAAAATGGTTAGAATCCAAAACAATAGTCATATGCTTTAATTTACGTGCTATGTTGCGTTTTTGAAGTTTTTTTAAGCGTTTTGGGCACTTTCTTGCATCAATTGGTTCAAACTTGGTTTGTTTGGCTCGAAACTTGGCACACAACACTATTTGTTATTTGTTATTGTGTTGAAATTTTTAGAATCGAGAACGGTATTAATATGCTTGAATTTACGTGCTAAGTTAGTTTTTTGAGGTTTTTTAACTGTTTTTTGGCACTTTCTTAAATAAAATGGTTCAAACTTGTTTTGTTTGGCTCAAAACTTGGCAAACAACACTATCTGTTATATATGTTATTGTGTTGAAATGGTTAGAAAGGAAAACAATATTTATATGCTTTAAATTACGTGCTACGTTGGGTTTTTGAGGTTTTTTAACCATTTTTGGCACATTCTCAAATAAAGTAGTTCAAACTTGGTTTGTTAGGCACGAAACTTGGCACACAATACTATTTGGTATATTTTATTGTGTTGAAATGGTTAGAATCCAAAACAATTGTCATATGCTTGAAATTACGTGCTATGTCGTGTTTTTGTAGTTTTTTTAAGCGATTTTCGCACTTTCTCCCGTCAATTGGTTCAAACTTAGTTTGTTTGCCTCGACACTTGGCGCACAACACTATTTCATATATGTTGTTGTGTTGAAATGGTTAGAATCGAAAACAATATTAATATGCTTCAAATTAAGTGTTAAGTTGGGTTTTTGAGGTTTTTTTAACTAATTTTGGAACTTTCTCAAATAAATTTGTTTAAACTTGGTTTGTTTGACACGAAACTTGGAACACACCACTATTTGGTATATGTTATTTTGTTGAAATGGTTAGAATCGAGAACAATAGTCAGATTCTTGAAATTAAATGCTAAGTTGCGTTTTTTAGGTTTTCTAAGCGTTTTTGGCACTTTTTTACATAAAGTGGTTTAAACTTGGTTTGTTTGGCACGTAACTAGGAACACAACACTAATTGATATATTTTATTGTGTTGAAATTGTTTGTATTTAAATTAATAGTCATATGCTTTAAATTAAGTGCTAAGTTGCGTTTTTGACGTTTTTTAAGCATTTTTGACGCTTTCTCGCAACAATTGGTTAAAACTTGTTTTGTTTCCCATGAAGCTTTGCACACAACACTATTTGGTAAATGTTATTGTGTTGAAAATGTTAGAATCGATCACAATATTCATATAATTCTAATTACGTGCTAAGTTGTCTTTTTAATGTTTTTTAAACGTTTTTGTCCCTTTCTCAAATAAAGTGGTTTAAACTTTGTTTGTTTGGCAGGAAACATGGCACACAATACTATTTGGTATATATTATTATGTTGAAATGGTTAGAATCCAAAACAATAGTCATATGCTTGAAATTACGTGTTATGTTGCATTTTTGAAGCTCTTTTTAAGCGTTTTTGGCACTTTCTCGCATCAATTGGTTCAAACCTGGTTTGTTTGGCTCGACACTTGGCAGACAACACTATTTGGTATATGTTATTGTGTTGAAATGTTTAGAATCGAAAATAATATTCATACGCATGAAATTACGTGCTAAGTTGGGGTTTTGAGGTTTTTTAACTGTTTTTGCCACTTTTTAAAATAAAGTGGCTCAAACTTGGTTTGTTTGGCTCGAAACTAAGGTCACAATACTATTTGGTATATGTTATTATGTTGAAATGGTTAGAATCCAAAACAATATTCATATACTTGAAATTACGTGGTAAGTGGCGTTTTTCAGGTTTTTTTTAATTGTTGTTGGCACTTTCTCGCATCAGTTGGTTAAAACTTGTTTTGTTTCCCATGAAGCTTGGCGCACAACACTATTTGGGATATATTATTGTGTTGAAATGATTATGATCGATAACAATATTCATATAATTTAATTTATGTGCTAAGTTGGGTTTTTTGGGTTTTTTAACCGTTTTTGTCCCTTTCTCAAATAAAGTGGTTTAAAATTTGTTTGTTTGGCACGAAACATGGCACACAATACTATTTGGCATATGTTATTGTATTAAAATGGTTAGAATCCAAAACAATAGTCATATGCTTTAAATTACGTGCTATGTTGCGTTTTTTAAGTTTTTTTTAAGCGTTTTGGGCATTTTCTTGCATCAATTGGTTCAAACTTGGTTTGTTTGGCTCGAAACTTGGCACACAACACTATTTGTTATTTGTTATTGTGTTGAAATTGTTAGAATCGAGAACAGTATTAATATGCTTGAATTTACGTGCTAAGTTAGTTTTTTGAGGTTTTTTAACTGTTTTTTGGCACTTTCTTAAATAAAATGGTTCAAACTTGTTTTGTTTGGCTCAAAACTTGGCAAACAACACTATCTGTTATATATGTTATTGTGTTGAAATGGTTAGAAAGGAAAACAATATTTATATGCTTTAAATTACGTGCTACGTTGGGTTTGTGAGGTTTTTTAACCATTTTTGGCACATTCTCAAATAAAGTAGTTCAAACTTGGTTTGTTAGGCACGAAACTTGGCACACAATACTATTTG
This sequence comes from Amaranthus tricolor, assembly GCF_026212465.1. Taxonomy (NCBI): domain Eukaryota; kingdom Viridiplantae; phylum Streptophyta; class Magnoliopsida; order Caryophyllales; family Amaranthaceae; genus Amaranthus; species Amaranthus tricolor. The sequence continues at coordinate 9,796,980 of NC_080056.1, forward strand.
GTATATGTTATTGTGTTGAAATGGTTAGAATCCAAAACAATTGTCATATGCTTGAAATTACGTGCTATGTCGTGTTTTTGTAGTTTTTTTAAGCGTTTTTCGCACTTTCTCCCGTCAATTGGTTCAAACTTAGTTTGTTTTCCTCGACACTTGGCGCACAACACTATTTCATATATGTTGTTGTGTTGAAATGGTTAGAATCGAAAACAATATTAATATGCTTCAAATTAAGTGTTAAGTTGGGTTTTTGAGGTTTTTTTAACTAATTTTGGAACTTTCTCAAATAAATTTGTTTAAACTTGGTTTGTTTGACACGAAACTTGGAACACACCACTATTTGGTATATGTTATTTTGTTGAAATGGTTAGAATCGAGAAAAATAGTCAGATGCTTGAAATTACATGCTAAGTTGCGTTTTTTAGGTTTTCTAAGCGTTTTTGGCACTTTTTTACATAAAGTGGTTTAAACTTGGTTTGTTTGGCACGTAACTAGGAACACAACACTAATTGATATATTTTATTGTGATGAAATTGTTTGTATTTAAATTAATAGTCATATGCTTTAAATTAAGTGCTAAGTTGCGTTTTTTACGTTTTTAAAGAATTTTTGACGCTTTCTCGCAACAATTGGTTAAAACTTGTTTTGTTTCCCATGAAGCTTTGCACACAACACGTTTGGTAAATGTTATTGTGTTGAAAATGTTAGAATCGATCACAATATTCACATAATTCTAATTACGTGCTAAGTTGTCTTTTTAATGTTTTTTAAACGTTTTTGTCCCTTTCTCAAATAAAGTGGTTTAAACTTTGTTTGTTTGGCAGGAAACATGGCACACAATACTATTTGGTATATATTATTATGTTGAAATGGTTAGAATCCAAAACAATAGTCATATGCTTGAAATTACGTGCTATGTTGCATTTTTGAAGCTCTTTTTAAGCGTTTTTGGCACTTTCTCGCATCAATTGGTTCAAACCTGGTTTGTTTGGCTCGACACTTGGCACACAACACTATTTGGTATATGTTATTGTGTTGAAATGTTTAGAATCGAAAATAATATTCATACGCATGAAATTACGTGCTAAGTTGGGGTTTTGAGGTTTTTTAACTGTTTTTGCCACTTTCTCAAATAAAGTGGCTCAAACTTGGTTTGTTTGGCTCGAAACTAAGGTCACAATACTATTTGGTATATGTTATTATGTTGAAATGGTTAGAATCCAAAACAATATTCATATACTTGAAATTACGTGGTAAGTGGCGTTTTTCAGGTTTTTTTTAATTGTTGTTGGCACTTTCTCGCATCAGTTGGTTAAAACTTGTTTTGTTTCCCATGAAGCTTGGCGCACAACACTATTTGGGATATATTATTGTGTTGAAATGATTATGATCGATAACAATATTCATATAATTTAATTTATGTGCTAAGTTGGGTTTTTTGGGTTTTTTAACCGTTTTTGTCCCTTTCTCAAATAAAGTGGTTTAAAATTTGTTTGTTTGGCACGAAACATGGCACACAATACTATTTGGCATATGTTATTGTATTAAAATGGTTAGAATCCAAAACAATAGTCATATGCTTTAAATTACGTGCTATGTTGCGTTTTTGAAGTTTTTTTTAAGCGTTTTGGGCACTTTCTTGCATCAATTGGTTCAAATTTGGTTTGTTTGGCTCGAAACTTGGCACACAACACTATTTGTTATTTGTTATTGTGTTGAAATTGTTAGAATCAAGAAAAGTATTAATATGCTTGAATTTACGTGCTAAGTTAGTTTTTTGAGGTTTTTTAACTGTTTTTTGGCACTTTCTTAAATAAAATGGTTCAAACTTGTTTTGTTTGGCTCAAAACTTGGCAAACAACACTATCTGTTATATATGTTATTGTGTTGAAATGGTTAGAAAGGAAAACAATATTTATATGCTTTAAATTACGTGCTACGTTGGGTTTTTGAGGTTTTTTAACCATTTTTGGCACATTCTCAAATAAAGTAGTTCAAACTTGGTTTGTTAGGCACGAAACTTGGCACACAATACTATTTGGTATATTTTATTGTGTTGAAATGGTTAGAATCCAAAACAATTGTCATATGCTTGAAATTACGTGCTATGTCGTGTTTTTGTAGTTTTTTTAAGCGTTTTTCGCACTTTCTCCCGTCAATTGGTTCAAACTTAGTTTGTTTGCCTCGACACTTGGCGCACAACACTATTTCATATATGTTGTTGTGTTGAAATGGTTAGAATCGAAAACAATATTAATATGCTTCAAATTAAGTGTTAAGTTGGGTTTTTGAGGTTTTTTAAACTAATTTTGGAACTTTCTCAAATAAATTTGTTTAAACTTGGTTTGTTTGACACGAAACTTGGAACACACCACTATTTGGTATATGTTATTTTGTTGAAATGGTTAGAATAGAGAACAATAGTCAGATGCTTGAAATTACATGCTAAGTTGCGTTTTTTAGGTTTTCTAAGCGTTTTTGGCACTTTTTTACATAAAGTGGTTTAAACTTGGTTTGTTTGGCACATAACTAGGCACACAACACTAATTGATATATTTTATTGTGTTGAAATTGTTTGTATTTAAATTAATAGTCATATGCTTTAAATTAAGTGCTAAGTTTCGTTTTTGACGTTTTTTAAGCATTTTTGACGCTTTCTCGCAACAATTGGTTAAAACTTGTTTTGTTTCCCATGAAGCTTTGCACACAACACTATTTGGTAAATGTTATTGTGTTGAAAATGTTAGAATCGATCACAATATTCATATAATTCTAATTACGTGCTAAGTTGTCTTTTTAATGTTATTTAAACGTTTTTGTCCCTTTCTCAAATAAAGTGGTTTAAACTTTGTTTGTTTGGCAGGAAACATGGCACACAATACTATTTGGTATATATTATTATGTTGAAATGGTTAGAATCCAAAACAATAGTCATATGCTTGAAATTACGTGCTATGTTGCATTTTTGAAGCTCTTTTTAAGCGTTTTTGGCACTTTCTCGCATCAATTGGTTCATTCATACGCATGAAATTACGTGTTAAGTTGGGGTTTTGAGGTTTTTTAACTGTTTTTGTTACTTTCTCAAATAAAGTGGCTCAAACTTGGTTTGTTTGGCTCGAAACTTCGCACACAAGACTATTTGTTATATATGTTATTGTGTTGAAATGGTTAGAATGGAAAACAATATTCATATGCTTTAAATTACGTGCTAAGTTGGGTTTTTGAGGTTCTTAAACTATTTTTTGAACTTTCTCAAATAAAGTGGTTCAAACTTGGTTTGTTTGGTAAGAAACTTGGCATACAACACTATTTGGTATATGTTATTTTGTTGAAATGCTTAGAATCGAAAACAATAGTCATATGCTTGAAATTACGTGCTATGTTTTGTTTTTGAAGTTTATTAAGCGTTTCGGGCACTTTCTCGCATTAATTGGTTTTTGAGGTTTTTAAACTATTTTTTGAACTTTCTCTAATAAAGTGTTTCAAACTTGGTTTGTTTAGCTCGAAACTTCGCACACAACATCATTTGGTAGATGTTATTTAGTTGAAATGGTTAGTATGGAAAACAATATTCATATGCTTTAAATTACGTGCTAAGTTGGCTTTTTGAGGATTTGTAACCATTTTTGGCACTTTCTCAAATAAAGTAGTTTAAACTTGTTTTGTTTGGCACGAAACTTGGCTCACAATACTATTTGGTATATGTTATTGTGTTGCAAAGTTAGAATTCAAAACAATAGTCATATACTAGAAATTACGTGCTAAGTTGCGTTTTTGAGGTTTTTTTTAAGTGTTTTTGGCACTTTCTCGCATCAATTGTTTAAAATTTGTTTTGTTTCCCATGAAACATAGCACACAATACTATTTGGTATATGTTATTTTGTTGAAATAGTGAGAATCGAAAACAATAGTCAGATGCTTGAAATTACATACTATGTTGCGTTTTTTTAGGATTTTAAGAGTTTTTGGCACTTTTTTACATAAAGTGGTTCAAACTTGGTTTGTTTAGAACGAAACTTGGCACACAAAATTGTGTTGAAATCATTTGAATTTAAAATAATAGTCATATGCTTTAAGTTAAGTGCTAAGTTGCGTTTTTGAGGTTTTTGTAGCGTTTTTGATACTTTCTCGCATAAAGTGGTCCAAAATTGGTTTCTTTGGCTCGAAACTTGACACACAACACTATTTTGTATATGTTATTGTGTTGAAATGATTAGAATTGAAAACAATTATCATATGCTTTAAATTATGTGCTAAGTTGGGATTTTGAGGTTTTCAAATAAAGTTCTTCAAACTTATTTTGTTTGGCACGAAACTTGGCAAACAATACTATCTCGTATATGTTATTATGTTGAAAGGGTTAGAATCAAAAATAATAGTCATGTGCTTGAAATTACGTGCAATATTGTGATTTTGAGGTTTTTCTAAAGTGTTTTTGGCACTTTCTCGCATCAATTGGTTCAAATTTGTTTTGTTTCCTATTAACTTAACACACAACACGATTTGGTATATGTTATTGTGGTGAAACGGTTAGAATCGAAAACAATAATCATATGCTTGAAATTACGTGCTAAGTTGCATTTATGAGGTTTTTTTAAGCGTTTTTGGCACTTTCTCGCATAAACTGGTAAAAACTTGGTTTGTCTAGCAACATTATTTTGTATATTCATATGCTTGAAATTACGTGGTAAGTTGGATTTTTGAGGTATTTTTCCGTTTTTTACACTTTCTCAAATAAAGTGGTTCAAAGTTGGTTTGTTTGGCACAAAACTTGGCACACAGTAATATTTGGTATATTTTATTGTATTGAAATGCTTGGAATCCAAAACAATAGTAATATTTTTGAAATTACGTGCTATGATGCGTTTTTGAGGTTTTTTTAAAGCGTTTTTGGCACTTTCTCGCATCAATTAGTTCAAACTTATTTTGTTTCCGATGAAACTTGGCACAGAACAATATTTGTTACACATTATTGTGTTGAAATGGTTAGAATTGAAAGCAATTGTCAAATGCTTGTAATTACATACTAATTTGCGTTTTTGAGGTTTTTTAAGCGTTTTCGGCAATTTGTTACATAAAGTAGTTCAAACTTGGTTTGTTTGGCACGAAACTTAGCACACAAAACAATTTGGTTGAAATGGTTAGAATCGAAAACAATATTCAAATGCTTGAAATTACGTGCTAAGTTGGGTTTTTGAGGTTCTTAAACTATTTTTTCAACTTTCTCAAACAAAGTGGTTCAAACTTGGTTTGTTTTGCTCGAAACTTGGCACACAACACTATTTGGTAGATGTTATTGTGTTGAAATGGTTAGTATGGAAATCAATATTCATATGCTTTAAATTACGTGCTAAGTTGTGTTTTTGAGGTTTTTTAACCGTTTTTGGCACTGTCTCAAATAAAGTAGTTCAAACTTGGTTTGTTTGGCACGAAACTTGGCTCACAATACTATTTGGTATATGTTATTGTGTTTGAATGGTTAGAATCCAAAACAATAGTCATATACTTGAAATTACGTGCTAAGTTGCGTTTTTGAGGTTTTTTTTAAGTGTTTTTGGCACTTTCTCGCATCAATTGGTTAAAACTTGTTTTGCTTCCCATGAAACATGGCACACAACACTAATTGGTATATGTTATTGTGTTGAAATGGTGAGAATCGAAAACAATAGTCAGATGCTTGAAATTACATGCTATGTTGCGTTTTATAGGTTTTTTAAGCTTTTTTGGCACTTTTTACATAAAGTGGTTTAAACTTGGTTTGTTTAGCACGAAACTTGGTACACAACACTCATTGGTATATTTTATTGTGTTAAAATGTTTTGAATTTAAAATAATAGTCATATGCTTTAAATTACGTGCTAAGTTGCATTTTTGAGGTTTTTGAAGCGTTTTTGAGACTTTCTCGCATAAAGTGGTCCAAAAATGGTTTCTTTGGCTCGAAACATGGTACACAACACTATTTTGTATATGTTATTGTGGTTAAATGATTAGAATCGAAAACAATTATCATATGCTTGAAATTACGTGGTAAGTTGGATTTTTGAGGTTGTTTTTCCGTTTTTTACACTTTCTCAAATAAAGTGGTAAAAAGTTGGTTTTTTTTTGACACAAAACTTGGCACACAATAATATTTGGTATACGTTATTGTGTTGAAATGGTTAGAATCCAAAACAGTAGTCATATTCTTGAAATTACGTGCTATGTTGCGTTTTTGAGGTTTTTTTAAAGCGTTTTTGTCACTTTCTTGCATCAATTTGTTCAAACTTATTTTGTTTCCCATGAAACTTGGCACTGAACACTATTTGTTATACATTATTGTGTTGAAATGGTTAGAATTGAAAACAATAGTCAAATGCTTGTAATTACATGCTAAGTTGCGTTTTTGAAGTTTTTTAATCTTTTTTGGCAATTTGTTACGTAAAGTGGTTCAAACTTGGTTTGTTTGGTACGAAACTTGGCATACAACACTATTTGGTATATTTTATTGTGTTGAAATGGTTAGAATCTAAAATAATTTTCATATGCTTTAAATTAAGTGCTAAGTTGCGTTTTTGGGGTTTTTTAAGCGTTTTTGGCACTTTCACGCATAAAGTGGTTAAAATTTTGTTTGTATCGCACGAAACATGAAACAACACACTATTTGGTATATGTTATTGTGGTGAAACAGTTAGAATCTAAAACAATAGTCATATGTTTGAAATTACGAGATAAGTTGCTTTTATGAGGTTTTTTAAGTGTTTTTAACACTTTCTCGCATAAACTAGTTTAAACTTTTTTTTTTCTCGAAGCTTGGCACAGAACACTATTTGGTATATGTTATTGTGTTGAAATTGATAGAATCGAAAACAATAGTTATATGCTTGAAATTACGTACTATATTGCGTTTTTGAAGTTTTTTTAAGCTTTTTGGCACTTTCTCGCAACAATTGGTTCAAACTTGGTTTATTTGTCTCGAAACTTGCCACACAACACTATTTGGTATATGTTATTGTGTTGAAATGGTTAGAATCGAAAACAATTTTTATATGCTTGAAATTACGTGCTAAGTTGGGTTTTGCCAGTTTTTTAACTGTTTTTTGGAACTTTCTCAAATAAAGGGGTTCAAACTTGGTTTGTTTTGCTCTAAACTTGGCACACGACACTATTTGGAGTATGTTATTATGTTGAACTGGTTAGAATCGAAAACAATATTCATATGCTTTAAATTACGTGCTAAGTTGGGTTGTTGAGCTTTTTAAACCGTTTTTGGCACTTTCTCAAATAAAGTAGTTTAACCTTAGTTTGTTTGGCACGAAACTTGGCACACAATAACATTTGGTAAATGTTATTGTGTTGAAATGGTTAGAATCCAAAACAATATTCATATACTTGAAATTACGAACTAAGTTGTATTTTTTTGGTTTTTTTAAGTGTTTTTGGCACTTTCTCGCATCAATTGGTTAAAACTTTGGTATATGTGATTATGTTGAAATGATTAGAATTGAAAAAAAAGTCAGAGGGTTGAAATTACATGCTAAGTTGCGTTTGTTAGGTTTTTTAAGCGTTTTTGGCACTTTCTTACATAAAGTAGTTCAAAATTGATTTGTTTGGCACAAAACTTAGTACACAACACTATTTGGCATAATTAATCGTGTTGAAATGGTTTGAATCTAAAATAATAGTCATATGCTTAATATTACGCGATAGGTTATGTTTTTGAGGTTTCTTAAGCGTTTTTGGCAGTTTCTCGCATAAAGTGTTTCAACATTGGTTTGTTTGGCACAAAACTTGGTACACCACAGTATTTATATGTTATTGTGGTGAAAAAGTTAGAATCGAATACATTACTCATATGTTTGAAATTCCGTGCTAAGTTGCTTTTTTGAGGTTTTTTTAAGCGTTTTTGGAACTTTCTCGCATAAATTGGTTCAAACTTGTTTTGTTTTTCTCAACACTTGGCACACAGCACTATTTTGTATATGTTATTGTGGTTAACTTGATAGAATCGAAAATAATATTCATATGTTTGAAATTACGTGATAAGTTGGGTTTTTGAGGTTTTTTAACCGTTTTTGGCACTTTCTCAAATAAAGTTTTTCAAACTTGGTTTGTTTGGCACGAAACTTGGAGAACCACACTATTTAGTATATGTTGTTGTGGTGAAATAGTTAGAATCAAAAACAATAGTCATATGCTTGAAATCACGTACTAAGTTGCATTTATGAGCTTTTTTTAAGAGTGTTTGGCACTTTCTCGCATAAACTGGTTCAAACTTGGTTTGTTTGGCACGAAACTTGGCACACAACACTATTTCGTATATGTTATTGTGTTGAAGTGGTTAGAATCGAAATCAATATTCATATACTTGAAATTACGTACTAAGTTGGGTTTTTGAGGTTTTTTAACCGTTTTTGTCCTGTTCTAAAATAAATTGGTTCAAATTTGATATATGTTATTGTGTTGAAACTGTTAGAATCCAAAACGATAGTCTTATGCTTGAAATTACATGCTATGTTGCGTTTTTAAAGTTTTTTTAACCGTTTTTGGCACTTTTTCGCATTAATTGGTTCAAACATGGTTTGTTTGGCTAGAAGCTTGGCACACAACACTATTTGGTATATGTTATTGTTTTGAAATGGTTAAAATAAAAAAAATAGTCACATGCTTTGAATTACGTGCTATGTTGGGTCTTTGAGGTTTTTTAACCGTTTTTGGCACTTTCTGAAATAAGGTAGTTCAAACTTGGTTTGTTTGGCAGGAAATTTGGCACACAACACTATTTGGTATATTTGGCACTTTCTCAAATAATTTTCATACGCTTTAAATTACGTGCAAAGTTGCGTTTTTTAGGATTTTATTTGTTTTTGGCACTTTCTCGCATAAAGTGGTTAAAAATTTGTTTGTTTCGCACGAAACTTGAAACAACACTAAATTGCTTTTATGAGGTTTTTTTTAAGCGTTTTTAGCACTTTCTCTCATAAACTGGTTCAAACTTGTTTTGTTTGGCTCGAAGCTTGGCACACAACACTATTTGGTATATGTTATTGAGTTGAAATTCATAGAATCGAAAACAATATTCATATGCTTGAAATTACGTGATAAGTTGGATTTTAGAGGTTTCTAAACCGTTTTTGAGAATTTCTCAAATAAAGTGGTCAAACATGGTTTGTTTGGCACGAAACTTGGAAATACTACTTGGTATATGTTAATGTGTTGAAATGGTAAGAAACGAAAAAATTGTCCGATGCATGAAATTACATGCTAAGTTGCGTTTTTTAGGTTTTTTATATATTTTTGGCACTTTCTTATATAAAGCGGTTCAAACTTGGTTTGTTTGGCACGAAACTTGTTACACAACACTTTTGGTATATTTTATTGTGTTGAAATGGTTTGAATCTAAATTAATAGTCATATGCTTAAAATTACGTGCTAAATTGTGTTTTTGAGGTTTCTTAAGCGTTTTTGGCACAATTTGGCATAAAGTGGTTCAAAATTGGTTTGTTTGACACGAAACATGGATCACCACACTATTTGGTATATGTTATTGTGGTGAAACAGTTAAAATCGAAAACCAGAGTCTTATGTTTGAAATTAAGTGCTAAGTTGCCTTTATGAGGTCTTTTTAAGCGTTTTCGCACTTTCTCGCATAAACTGGTTCCAACTTGTTTTGTTTGCCTCAAAACATGGCACACAACACTATTTGGCATATGTTATTGTGTTGAAATTGATAGAATCGCAAACAATATTCATATGCTTTAAATTATGTCATATATTGGGTTTTTGAGGTTTTTTAACCGTTTTTGGCACTTTCTCAAATAAGGTGGTCAAACTTGTTTTGTTTGGCACGAAACTTGGCATATAATACTATTTGGTATATGTTATTGTGTTGAAATGGTTAGAATCGAAAACAATTGTCATATGCTTGAAATTATATGCTATGTTGCGTTTCGCAAGTTTTTAAAGCATTTTTGGCACTTCCTCGTATAAAGTGGTTCAAAATTGGTTTTTTGGCATGAAAATTGGAACACCACACTATTTTGTATATTTTATTGTAATTAATCGAAAACAATAATCATATGCTGGAAATTACGTGCAAAGTTGCATTTATGAGGTTTTTTCAAACGTTTTTGGCACTTTCTCGCATAAACTGGTTCAAACTTGGTTTGTTTGGCTCGAAACTTGGCACACAACACTATTTGGTATATGTTATTGTGTTGAAATGGTTACAATCGAAAACAATATTCATATGCTTGAAATTACGTGCTAAGTTGGGTTTTTTAGATTTTTTAACCATTTTTAACACTTTCTCAATTAAAGTGGTTCAAACTTGGTTTATTTGGAACAAAACTTGGCACACAATAATATTTGGTATATTTTATTATGTTGAAATGGTTAGAATCCAAAAAAAAAAGTCATATTCTTTAAATTACGTGCTATGTTGCGTTTTTGAGGTTTTTTAGGCGTTTTAGGCAATTTCTGACATCAATTGGTACAAACTTATTTTGTTTCCCATGAAACTTGGAAGAGAACACTATTTGTTGTACATTATTGTGTTGAAATGGTTAGAATTGAAAACAATAGTCAGATGCCTGTAATTACATGCTAAGTTGCGTTTTTGAGGATTTTAAAGCGTTTTTGGCACTTTGGTTACATAAAGTGCTTCAAACGTGGTTTGTTTGGCACGAAACTTGGCACACAACACTACTTGGTATATGTTATTGTGTTGAAAATGATAAAATCAAAAACAATATTCATATGCTTGAAATTACGTTATAAGTTGGGTTTTTGAGGTCAAAGTTGGTTTGTTTGGCACGAAACATGGCACATAAGACTATTTGGTATATGTTATTGTGTTGAAACGGTTAGAATCCAAAAGAATAGTCGTATGCTTTAAATTACGTGCTATGTTTCGTTTTTGAAGTTTTTTTAAGCGTTTTTGTCACTTTCTCGCATCAATTGCTTCAAACTTAGTTTGTTTGGCTCGAAACTTAGCACACAACACTATTTGGTATAAGTTATTGTGTTGAAATGGTTAGAATCGAAAACAATATTCATTTGTTTGAAATTACGTGCTAAGTTGGGTTTTTGAGGTTTTTTAACTGTTTTTGGAACTTTCTCAAATAAAGTGGTTGAAACTTGGATTGTTTGGCTCAAAACTTGGCACACAACACTATTTGGTATATGTTATTGTGTTGAAATGGTTAGAATCGAAAACAATAATCAGATGCTTGAAATTACTTGCTAAGTGGCGTTTTTGAGGTTTTTTAAGACGTTTTTGGCACTTTCTTACATAAAGTGGTTAAAACTTCGTTTGATTGGCACGAAACTTGGCACACAACACTAATTGGTATATTTTATTGTGTTGAAATCATTTCAATTTAAAATAAGAGTCATATGCTTTAAATTATGTGCTAAGTTGCGTTTACGATGTTTTTTAAGCGTTTTCAGCACATTCTCGCATTAAGTGGTCCAAAATTGCTTTCCTTGGCTCGAAACTTGGCACACAACACTATTTTGTATATGTTATTATGTTGAAATGAATAGAATCGAAAAGAATAATCAAATACTTGAAATTGCATGCTAAGTTCGGATTTTGAGGTTTTTTAACCCTTAATAGCACTTTTTCAAATAAAGTGGTTCAAACTTGGTTTGTTTGGCAAGAAACGTGGCAAACAATACTGTTTGGTATATGTTATTCTGTTTAAAGGGTTAGAATCCAAAACAATAGTCACATGCTAAAAATTACTTCCAATGTTTCGTTTTTGAGGTTTTTCTCAAGCGTCTTTGGTACTTTCTCGCATCAGTTGGTTCAAACTTGTTTTATTTCCCAAGAAACTTAGCACACAACACTATTTGTTAAATATTATTATGATGAAATGGTTAAAATGGAAAACAATAGTTAGATGCTTGAAATTACATGAGAAGTTTCGTTTTTGAGGTTTTTTAAGCGTTTTCAGCACTTTCTTACATAAAGTGGTTCAAAATTGGTTTGCATGGCACGGAACTTGGAACACCACACTATTTGGTACATGTTATTGTGGTGAAACGATTAGAATCGCAAAGAATAATCATATGCTTGAAATTACGTGCTAAGTTGCATTTATGAGGTTTTTTTAAACGTTTTTGGCACTTTCTCGCATAAACTGGTTCAAACTTGGTTTGTTTGGCTCGAAACTTGGCACACAACACTATTTCGTATATGTTATTGTGTTGAAAAGGTTAGAATCAAAAACAATATTCATATGCTTCAAATTATGTGCTAAGTTTGGTTTATATGGTTTTTTAACCGTTTTTTACACTTTCTCAAATAAAGTGGTTCCAACTTGGTTTGTTTGGCACAAAACATAGCACACTATACTATTTGGTATATTTTATTGTGTTGAAATGGTTAGAATCCAAAACAATAGTCATATACTTGAAATTACATGCTAAGTTGCGTTTTTGAGGTTTTTTTTTCAGCGTTTTTTGCACATTCTCGCATCAATTTGTTAAAACTTATTTTGTTTCCAATAAAACTTGGCATACAACACTATTTGGTATATGTTATTGTGTTGAAATTGTTAGAAGCGAAAACAATAGTGAGATGCTTGAAATTACATGTTAAGTTGCGGTTTTTAGGTTTTTTAAGCGCTTTTGGCACTTTCGTACATAGAGTGGTTCAAATTTTGTTTGTTTGGCACGAAACTGGGAAAACAATACTATTCGGTATATGTAATTGTGTTAAAAGAGTTAAAATCCAAAACAATAGTCATATGCTTGAAATTACGTGCAATGTTGCGTTTTTTAGGTTTTTCTTAAGCGTTTTTGGCATATTCTCGCATCAATTGGTTCAAACTTGTTTTGTTTCCCATGAAACTTGGCACACAACACTATTTGTTATATATTATTGTGTTGAAATGGTTAGAATCAAAAACAATATTTAGATGCTTGAAATTATATGCTAAGTTGCGTTTTTGAAGTTTTTTTAATGTTTTTAGCACTTTCTTACATAAAGTTGTTCAAAATTGGTTTGCCTGGCACGAAACTTGGAACACAAACTATTTGGTATATGTTATTGTGGTAAAATGGTTAGAGTCGAAAACTATAATCATATGATAGCAATTACGTGCTATGTTGCTTTTATGAGGTATTTTCTAAGAGTTTTTGGCACTTTCTCGCATAAACTGGTTCAAACTTGGTTTGTTTGGCTCGAAACTTGGCACACAACACTATGTGGTGTATGTTATTGTGTTGAAATGGTTAGAATCGAAAACAATATTCATATGCTTGAAATTACGTGCTAAGTTGGGTTTTTAGGTTTTTTAACCGTTTTTGACACTTTCTCAAATAAAGTGGTTCAAATTTGGTTTTTTTGGCACAAAACTTCGCACACAATAATATTTGGTATATGTTATTGTGTTGAAATGGTTAGAATCCAAAACAATAGTCATATTCTTGAAATTTCGAGCTATGTTGCGTTTTTGAGGTTTTTTTAAGCGTTTTTGGCACTTTCTCGCATCAATTGGTTCAAACTTGGAATTTTTGGCTCGAAACCTCGTACACAACTCTATTTCGTATATGTTATTGTGTTGAAATGGTTAGAAGTCAAAACAATAGTCATATACTTGAAATTACGTGCTAAGTTCCGTTTTTAAGGTTTTTTTTTAAGTGTTTTTGGCAATTTTTCGCATCAATTTGTTTAAACTTGTTTTGTTTCCCATGAAGCCTGGCAAACAACACTATTTGGTATATTTTATTGTTTTGAAATGATTAGAATCGAAAAAATAGTCAGATGCTTGAAATTACATGGTAAGTTGCGTTTTTTAGGTTTTTTAAGCGTTTTTGGCACTTTCTTACATAAAGTGGTTCAAACTTGGTACAAAACACTATTTGGTAAATTTTATTGTGTTGAAATGGTTTGAATTTAAAATATTATTCATATGCTTAAAATTATGTGCTCAGTTTTGTTTTTCAGGTTTTTTAAGCGTTTTTGCCAGTTTCTCGCATAAAGTGTTTCAAAATTGGTTTGTTTGGCAAGAAACTTGGAACACCACACTATTTGGTATGTTATTGTGTTGAAATGGTTAGTATCGATAACAATATTCATATACTTGAAATTACCTGCTAAGTTGGGTTTTTTAAGGTTTTTTTAACAATTTTTGTCCTGTTCTCAAATAAAGTGGTTTAAAATTTGTTTGTTTGGCACGAAACTTGGTACACAATACTATTTGGTATATGTTATTGTGTTGAAATGGTTAGAATCCAAAACAATAGTCATATGCTTGAAATTACGTGCTATGTTGCGTTTTTGAAGTTTTTATTAAGCATTTTTCGCACTTTCTATCTTCAATTGGTTTAAACTTGGTTTATTTGGCACGATACTTGACACACAATACTATTTGGTATATGTTATTGTGTTGAAATGGTTAGAATCCAAAACAATAGTCTTATGCTTGAAATCACGTTCTATGTTGCGTTTTTGAAGTTTTTATTAAGCATTTTGGGCACTTTCTATCTTTCATTGGTTTAAACATGGTTTATTTGGCACGATACTTGGCACACAATACTATTTGGTATATGTTATTGTGTTGAAATAGTTAGAATCCAAAACAATAGTCATAAACTATAAATTTCGTGCTACGTTGCGTTTTTGAGGTTTTTTTAAGTGTTTTTGACACTTTCTCGCATCAATTAGTTATGTTACTGTGTGGTTTTTCCATGAAAATTGGCACACAACACTATTTGGTTTATGTTATTGTGTTGAAATGGTTAGAATCGAAAACAATAGTCAGATGCTTCAAATTACATGATAAGTTGCATTTTGTAGGTCTTTTAAGCGTTATTGGCACTTACTTACATAAAGTGGTGCAAACTTGGTTTACTTAGCACGAAACTTGGCGCACAACACTATTTGGTATATGTTAATGTGTTGAAATTGATAGAATCGAAAACAATTTTCATATGCTTGAAATTACGTGATAAGTTGTGTTTTTGAGATTTTTTAACCGTTTTTGCCTCTTTCTCAAATAAAGTGGTTAAAACTTGGTTTGTTTGGCATAAAACTTGGCACACAATACTATTTGGTATATGTTATTGTGTTGAAATGGTTAGAATCGAAAACAATTTTCATATGCTTAAAATTACGTGCTAAGTTGCATTTTTCAGGTTTTTCAATCATTTTTGGGACTTTTTCGCATAAAGTGGTTCGAAATTGGTTTGTTTGGCACGAAAGTTGGAACACCACATTATTTGGTATATGTTATTGTGGTGAAACGGTTAGAAACGAAAACAATAGTTATATACTTGAAATCGTGTGTTAAGTTGCATTTTTGAGGTTTTTTTAAGCGTGTTTGCCACTATCTGCAAAAACTGGTTCAAACTTGGTTTGTTTGGCTCGTATCATGGCACACAACACTATTTGGTATATGATATTGTGTTGAAGTGGTTAGAATCGATAACAATACACATATACTGGAAATTACGTGCTTAGTTGGGTTTTTGAGGTTTTTTAACTATTTTGTCCCTTTCTCAAATAAAGTAGTTTAAACAATAGTCATATGGTTAGAATATAATACTATTTGGTTTATATTATTGTGTTTAAATGGTTAGAATACAAAACAATAGTCATATGCTTGATTATACGTGCTATGTTGTGTTTTTGAAGTATTTTTAAGCGTTTTCCGCACTTTCTCGCATCAATTGGTTCAAACTTGGTATGTTTGGCTCGAAACTTGGAACACAAAAATATTTGGTATATGTTATTGTGTTGAAATGGTTAGAATCGAAAACAAAATTCATATGCTTGAAATTACGTGCTAAGTTGGGTTTTTGAGGTTTTTTAACTGTTTTTCTCACTTTCTCAAAAAAAGTGGTTCAAACTTGGTTTATTTGACTGGAAACATGGCACACAACACTATTTGGTATATGTTATTATGTAAAAACGATTAGAATCAAAAACAATATTCATATGCTTTAAATTACGTGCTAAGTTGGGTTTTTGAGGTTTTTTTAACTGTTTTTGCCACTTTCTCTAATAGAGTGGTTCAAACTTGGTTTGTTTGGCACGAAACTTGGCACACAATACTATTTCGTATATGTTATTGTGTTGAAATTCTTAGAATCCAAAACAATAGTCATATACATGAAATTACGTTCTAAGTTGTGTTTTTGAGGTTTTTTTTAAGCGTTTTTGGCACTTTTTCACATCAATTGGCTAAAACTTTTTTTGATTCCCATGAAACTTGGCACACAACACTATTTTGTATATGTTATTGTGTTTAAATGGTTAAAATCGAAAATAATATTCATATGCTTGAAATTACGTGCTAAGTTGGGATTTTGAGGTTTTTTAACCGCTTATGGAACTTTTTCAAATAAATTAGTTCAAACTTTGTTTGTTTCGCACGAAACATGGCACACAATACTATTTTGTATATGTTATTGTGTTGAAAGGGTTAGAATCCAAAACAATAGTCATATGCTTGAAATTACATGCTAATTTGCGTTTTTGAGTTTTTCTTAAGCGTTTTTGGCACTTTCTCGCATCAATTGGTTCGAACTTTTTTGTATCCCATGAAACTTGGCACACAACACTATTTGTCATATATTATTTTGTTGAAATGTTTGAATCAAAAATAATAGTCAAGATCCTTGAAATTAAATGCTAAGTTGCGTTTTTGAGGTTTTTATAGCGTTTTTAGCACTTTCTTACATAAAGTGGTTCAAACTTGGTTTGTTTGGCACGAAACATGGCACTCAACACTAAATAGTGTTTTGTGAAAATTTTCATGGAAATCAATCCAAGTTTGAACCACTTTATGCGAGAAAGTACCAAAAACACGTAAAAATACTTCATAAATACAACTTAGCACATTATTTCAAGCATATGACTATTGTTTTTGATTCTAACCATTTCAGCACAATAACATACACCAAATAGTGATGTGTGCCAACTTTCCTGGCAAGCAAACCAAGTTTGAACCACTTTATCTGTGAAAATGTCAAAAACGCTTAAAAACATCTCAAAAACACAACTTAGCACGTAATGTTAAGCATATGACTATTGTTTTAGATTTTAACCATTTTAACACAATAAATGTTACCAAATAGTGTCGTGTGCCAAGTTTCGTGTCAAACAAACCAAGTTTGAACCACTTTTTTTCAGAAAGTTCCAAAACTCGTTAAAAAACCTCAAAAACGCAACTTAACACGTAATTAAAAGCTTATGACTGTTGTTTTCTCTTCTAACCATTTCAAAACAATAATATATACTAAATAGTTTTTTGTGAAAATTTTAGTGGAAATAAATCCAAGTTTAAACCACTTTATGCGAGAAAGCACTAAAAACGCTTAAAAAAACCTTATAAACGCAACTTAGCACATTATTTCATGCATATGACTATTGTTTATGATTCTAACCATTTCAGCACAATAACATACACAAAATACTGTTGTGTGCCAAGTTTAGTGGCAAGCAAACCAAATTTTAACCACTTTATGTGTGAAAATGTAAAAAACGCTTAACAAAACCTCAACAACGCAACTTAGCATGTAATTTTAAGCATATGACTATTGTTTTAGATTTTAACCATTTTAACATAATGAAATATACCAAATAGTGTTCTGTGCCAAGTTTCGTGCCAAACAAGCCAATTTTGAACCACTTTATGCGAGAAAGTGCTAAAAACCCTTTAAAAACCCTCAAAAAGGCAACTTAGCATGTAACATCAAGCATATGACTATTGTTTTAGATTCTAACCATTTCAACATAATAAATTTTACCAAATAGTGTTGTGTGCAAAGTTTCGTGCCAAACAAACCAAGTTTGAACCACTTTATTTCAGAAAGTGCCAAAACGCGTTAAAAAACCTCAAAAACGCAACTTAACACGTAATTAAAACCTTATGACTATAGTTTTCTGTTCTAACCATTTCAAAAAAATAATATATACTAAATAGTGTTTTGTGAAAATTTTCGTTGAAATCAATCCAAGTTTGAACCACTTTATGCGAGAAAGTACCAAAAACGCTTAAAAGAACCTCATAAACGCAGCTTAGCTCGTAATTTAAAGCATATGACTATTATTTTAGATTCTATCCATTTAAACACAATAAAATATACCAAATAGTGTTGTGTGCCAACTTTTCTGGCAAACAAACCAAGTTTGAACCACTTTATGTGTGAAAATGTCAAAAACGCTTAAAAAAACCTCAAAACGCAACTTAGCACGTAATTTTAAGCACATGACTATTGTTTTAGATTTTAACCATTTCAAAACAATAAATGTTACCAAATAGTTTTGTGTGCCAAGTTGCGTGCCAAACTAACCAAGTTTGATCCACTTTATTTCAAAAAGTGCCAAAACCCGTTAAAAAACCTCAAAAACGCAACTTAACACGTAATTAAAAACTTATGACTATTGTTTTCTATTCTAACCATTTCAAAACAATAATATATACTAAATAGTGTTTTGTGAAAATTTTCGTGGAAATCAATCCAAGTTTGAACCACTTTATGCGAGAAAGTAACAAAAACGCTTGAAAAAACCTCATAAACGCAACTTAGCACGTAATTTCAAGCATATGACTATTATTTTAGATTCTATCCATTTCAGCACAATAAAATATACCAAATAGTGTTGTGTGCCAACTGTTCTGGCAAACAAACCAAGTTTGAACGACTTTATGTGTGAAAATGTCAAAAACGCTTAAAAAAACCTCAAAAACGCAACTTTCTCGCATAAAGTGGTTTAAGCTTGGTTTGTTTGCGTCGAAACATGCCACACAATACTGTTTGGTATATGTTATTGTGGTGAAATGGTTACAATCAAAAACAATAGTTATATGCTTGAAATTACGTGCTAAGATGCGTTTATAAGGATTTTTGTAAGCGTTTTTAACACTTTTTCACATAAAGTAGTTCAAACATGGTTTGTTTGGCACAAAACTTCGTACACAACACTATTTGGTATATGTTATTGTGTTGAACTTATTAGAATCTTAAAAAATAGTCAAATGCTGTAAATTACGTGCTAAGTTGCGTTTTTAAAGTTTTTTTAAGCGTTTTTGACACTTTCACACATAAAGTGGTTCAAACTTTGTTTGTTTGCCACGTAACTACGCACACAACACTATATGGTATATGTTATTGTGGTGAAATGGTTAGAATTGAAAACAATAGTTATGTGCTTGAAAATACGTGCTAAGTTGCGTTTATGAGGTTTTTTTAAGCGTTTTTGGCACTTTCTCGCATAAAGTGGTTCAAACTTCGTTTGTTTTCCCCGAAAATTTGCACACCACACTATTTGGTATATATTATTGTTTAGAAATGGTTAGAATCGAAAACAAAAGTCATATGCTTTAAACTACATGCCAAGTTGCGTTTTTGAGGTTTTTTTTAAGGTTTTTGGCAATTTGTCACATAAAATGGTTAAACTTGGTTTGTTACGCACGAAACTTGGCACACGACACTATTTGGAATATTTTGTCGTGTTGAAATGGTTAGAATCTAAAATGATAGTCATATGCATAAAATTACGTGCTAAGTTGCGTTTACGAGGTTTTTTTAAGTGTTTTTGACACTTTCACACATAAAGTGGTTCAAGCTTGGTTTGTTTGCCACGAAACTTGGCACACAACAATATTTGTTATATGTTATTGTGGTGAAATGGTTAGAATCGAAAATAATAGTCATATGCTTCAACTTACATGCTAAGTTGCGTTTGTGAGGTTATCTTAAGCGTTTTTAGCACTTTCTCGCATAAAGTGGTTCAAACTTGGTTTCTTTTCCACCGAAATTTGCACACAACACTATTTGGAATATATTATTGTTTTGAAATAGTTAGAATCGAAAACAATAGTCATATGCTTGAAATAGTTAGGATTGATTACCACTAAAATTTTCACAAAACACTGTTTAGTATTTACGTGTTAAGTTGCGTTTTTGAGGTTTTTTAAGTGTTTATGAGGTTTTTTTAAAATGGATTTTTTGGCACGAAACTTGTCACACAACACTATTTGGTAAAATTTATTGTGTTGAAATGGTTAGAATCTAAAACAATAGTCATATGCTATAAGTTACGTGCTAAGTTGCGTTTTTGAGGTTTTTTTTAAGCGTTTTTGAAATTTTCATAGATTAAGTGGTACAAACTTGGTTTGTTTGCCTAAATAATTGGCACACAACACTATTTAGTATATTGTATTGTGTTGAAATGGATAGAATCTAAAATAATAGTCATATGCTTGAAATTACGTGCTAAGTTGCGTTTATGAAGTTTTTTTAAGCGTTTTTGTACTTTCTCGCATAAAGTGGTTCAAACTTGGATTGATTTCCACGAAAATTTTCACAAAACACTATTCAATATATATTATTGTTTTGAAATGGTTAGAATAGAAAATAAGTCATAAGTTTTTAATTACGTGTTAAGTTGCATTTTTGAGGTTTTTTAACTGGTTTAGGCACTTTCTGAAATAAAGTGGTTCAAACATGGTTTTTTTGGCACAAAACTGGCACACAACACAATTTGGTAAAATTTATTGTGTAGAAATTGTTAGAATGTAAAACAATAGTCATATGCTTAAAATTACGTGCTAAGTTTCGTTTTTGAGTTTTTTTAAGCGTTTTTGACATTTTCACACATAAAGTGGTTCAAACTTGGTTTGTTTGCCAGGAAACTTGCACACAACACTATTTGTTATATTTTTATTGTGTTGAGGTGGTTAGAATCAAAAACAATAGTCATATGCTTTAAATTACGTGCTAAGTTGCGTTTTTGAGGTTTTTTAAGCGTTTTTGACATTTTCACACATAAAGTGGTTCAAACTTGGTTAGTTTGCCACGAAACACGCCACACAACACTGTTTGGTATATGTTATTGTGGTGAAATAGTTACAATCAAAAATAGTAGTCATGTGCTTGAAATTACGTGCTAAGATGCGTTTCTGAGGAATTTTTTAAGCGTTTTTGGTACTTTCTTAGATATAGTGGTTCAAACTTGGTTTGTTTGGCACGAAACTTGGCACACAACACTATTTTGTCTACTTATTGTTTTGGAATCAAAAACAATAGCCGTAGGCTTGAAATTACGTGCTAAGTTGCATTTTTGATGTTTTTCAAGTGTTTTTAACACTTTCTCGCATAAAGTGGTTCAAACTTGGTTTGTTTGGCACAAAACTTGGCACACAAAACTATTTTGTTGAAATGGTTAGAATCTTAAACAATTGTTATATCCTTTAAATTACTTGCTAAGTTGCGTTTTTGAGGTTTTTCTAAGCGTTTTTGACACTTTCACACATAAAGTGGTTCAAACTTATTTTGCTTGCCACGAAACTTGGCACACAACACTATTTGGTGTATGTTATTGTGCTGAAATGGTTAGAATAAAAAACAATAGTCATATGCTTGAAATTATGTGCTAAGTTATGTTTATGAGGTTTTTTTAAGCGTTTTTGGTACTTTCTCGCATAAAGTGGTTCAAGCTTGGATTGATTTCCACGAAAAATTTGACAAAACACTATTTAGTATATATTATTCTTTTTTTAAAATGTTAGAATAGAAAACAATAGTCATAAGCTTTATATTACGTGTTAAGTTGCGTTTTTGAGGTTTTGTAATGGGTTTTGGCACTTTCTAAAATAAAGTGGTTCAAACTTGGTTTGTTTGGCACGAAACTTGGCACATGACACTCTTTGGAATATCTTATCGTGTTGAAATGGATAGAATCTAAAACAATAGTCATATGCATAAAATTACGTGCTACGTTGCGTTTACGAGGTTTTTTTAAGCGTTTTTGACACTTTTACACATAAAGTGGTTCAAACTTGGTTTGTTTGGCACGAAACTAAACACAACAATATTTGTTATATGTTATTGTGGTTAAATGGTTAGAATTGAAAACAATAGTTATATGCTTTAAATTTCATGCCAAGTTGCGTTTTTGAGGGTTTTTTAAGTATTTCATGCACTATCTCGCATAAAGTGGTTCAAACTTGGTTTGTTTGGCACGAAACTTGGCACACGACACTATTTGCAATATTTTATTGTGTTGAAATGGTTAGAATCTAAAACGATAGTCATATGCATAAAATTACGTGCTAAGTTGCGTTAACGAGGTTTTTATAAGTGTTTTTGACACTTTCACACATAAAGTGGTTCAAACTTGGTTTGTTTGCCACGAAACTTGGCACACAACAATATTTGGTATATGTTATTGTGGTGAAATGGTTAGAATCGAATACAATAGTTATATGCTTGAAATTACGTGCTAAGTTGCATTTTTTCAGGTTTTTTAAGCGTTTTTGGCACTAACATCTATTTTCTTTTACTTCTTTCGACAAGATAATGGCATTGATTGCGGCTACTACACTCTCAAATATGTGGAAGATCTCTTACAAGCCATGAAGAATGTTGTAGTCGAAAATATTGATGTGGTATGTTACGTTTTTAAATTCTAATATTATATATTTAATATTGGTAAAATCTAATGTATATGTATTAAATAAAATTTTTATAATTATTGCATTTAATATTTAGGTTTTATATGACACTCCACAGGAAACACGCACTTTGACAGAAGAAGAAATGCGCGAATTGAAAGACAACTTGGCTTGACCGTGTATTAAAGTGGTTCAAGCTTGGTTTGTTTGGCACGAAACTTAGCACACGACACTATTTTGAATATTTTATTGTGTTGAAATGGTTGGAATCTAATACGATAGTCATATGCATAAAATTACGTGCTAAGTTGCGTTTACGAGGTTTTTTTAAGCGTTTTTGACACTTTAACACTTAAAGTGCTTCAAACTTCGTTTGTTTGCCACGAAACTTCACACACAAAAATACTTGGTATATGTTATTGTGGTAAAATTGTTCGAATCGAAAACAATAGTCATATGCTTCAAATTACATACTAAGTTGCATTTATGAGGTTCTTTTAAGCGTTTTTTGCACTTTTTTGCATAAAGTGGTTCAAACTTGGTTTGTTTTCCACCGAAATTTTCACACAACACTATTTGGAATATACTATTGTGTTGAAATGTTTAGAATCAAAAATAATAGTCATATGCTTTAAATTACATGCCAAGTTGCGTTTATGAGGTTTTTTAAGGGCTTTTGGCACATTCTCGCATAAAGTGGTTCAAACTTGGTTTGTTTGGCGCGAAACTTGGCACACAACACTATTTGCTATATTTTATTTTTTTGAAATGCTTAAAATCTAAAACAATAGTCATATGCTTGAAATTACGAGCTAAGTTGCGTTTTTGATGTTTTTTTAAGCGTTTTTGACACTTTCACACATATATTGGTTCAAACTTGGTTTGCCTGCCACAAAACTTGGCACACAACACTATTTGGTGTATGTTATTGTGTTGAAATGGTTTGAATTGAAAACAATAGTCATATGCTTGAAATTACGTGCTAAGTTGTGTTATTGAGGTTTTTTTAAGCGTTTTTGGCATTTTATCGTATAAAGTAGTTCAAACTTGGATTGATTTCCACGAAAATTATCACATAACACTTTTTAGTATATATTATTATGTTGAATTCGTTAGAATCGAAAACAATAGTCATATGCTTATAATTACGTGTTAAGTTGTGTTTTTCAGGTTTTTTAACGGTTTTTGGCACTCTCTGAAATAATGTGTTTCATACTTTGTTTGTTTGGCACGAAACTTTGCACACAACACTATTTGGTAAATTTTACTGTGTTGAAATGGTTAGAATCTATAACAAAGTATCATATGCTTGATGTTACGTGTTAATTTGCATTTATGAGGTTTTTTTAAACGTTTTTGGCACTTTCTCGCATAAATTGGTTCAAACATGGTTTGTTTTTCCCCGAAAATTCGCACACAACACTATTTGCTATATATTATTGTGTTGAAATGGTTATAATCGAAAACAATAGTCATATGCTTGAAATTACATCCCAGTTGCATTTTTGAGTTTTTTAACCATTTTTGGCACTTTCTCAAATAAAGTGGTTCGAACTTGGTTTTGTTGGCACGAAACATAGAACACAACACTATTTGATATATGTTAACTTGTTGAAATGGCGAAAACAATAGTCATATACTTTATATTACAAGCTAAGTTGCGTTTTATAGGTTTTTTAAGCGTGTTTGGCACTTTCTCGCATAGAGTGGTTCAAACTTGGTTTGTTTGCTACAAAAATTGGCACACAATACTATTTGGTATATTTTATTGTGTTGAAATGGTTAGAATCTAAAACCATAGTCATATGCTTGAAATTACTTGCTAAGTTTCATTTTTGAGGTTTTTTGAATCGTTTTTGTCACTTTCTCGCATAAAGTGGTTCAAACTTGGTTTGTTTTCCAAGAAAATTTTCATACAACATTATTCGGTATATATTATTGTGTTGAAATGGTTAGAATCGCAAACAATAGTCATATGCTTTTAATTACGTGTTAAGTTGCGTTTTTGAGGTTTTTTTTATGCGTTTTTGGCACTTTCTCGTATAAAGTGGTTTAAACTTGGTTTGTTTGCCACGAAACATGGCACACAACACTATTTGGTACATGTTATTGTGGTGAAATGGTTAGAATCATAAACAATGGTCATATGCTTTAAATTACATACCAAGTTGCATTTTTGAGGTTTTTTTAAGCGTTTTTGACACTTTCACACATAAAGTGGTTCAAACTTGGTTTGTTTGCCACGAAACTAGGCACACAACACCATTTGGTATATATTTTATTGTGGTGAAATGGTTGGAATCAAAAACAATAGTCATATGCTAGAAAATACGTGCTAAGTTGCGTTTATGAGGTTTTTTAAGCGTTTTTGCACTTTCTCGCATAAAGTGGTTCAAACTTGGTTTATTTTCCCCGAAAATTTGAACGCAACACTATTTGGTATATGTTATTGTGTTGAAATTGTTCGGATCAAAAACAAAAGTCATATGCTTTAAATTACATGCCAAGTTGCGTTTTTGAGGTTTTTTTAAGGGTTTTTGGCACTTTCTCGCATAAAGTGGTTCAAACTTGGTTTGTTTGGCACGAAACTTTGCAGACGACACTATTTGGAATATTTTATTGTGTTGAAATGGTTAGAATCTAAAACAATAGTCATATGCATAAAATTACGTGCTAAGTTGCGTTTTTGAGGTTTTTTAACAGTTTTTTGGAACTTTTTGAAATAAAGTGGTTCAAACTTGGTTTGTTGGGCACCAAACTTGGTACACAACACTATTTTATATAATTTTTTGTGTTGAAATGGTTAGAATCTAAAACAATAGTCATATAGTTAAAATTACGTGCTAAGTTGCTATTATTAAGTTTTTTTTAAGCGTTTTGGGCACTTTCTCGCTTAAAGTTGTTCAAACTTGGTTTGTTTTCCACGAAAATTTGAACACAACACTATTTGGTTTATGTTATAGTGTTTAAAAGGTGAGAATCAAAAAAAGTAGTCATATGCTTGAAATAACATGCCAAGTTGCGTTTTTCAGGTTTTTTAAGCGTTTTTGGCACTTTATCGCATAAAGTGTAAACGTAATTATCTTCTAGACATTGAAACGTATTTCAAGACTTACAAATTTAACCATAAGATAAACTTAAGTC
The DNA here is from genome assembly GCF_026212465.1 of Amaranthus tricolor. Lineage (NCBI taxonomy): Eukaryota > Viridiplantae > Streptophyta > Magnoliopsida > Caryophyllales > Amaranthaceae > Amaranthus > Amaranthus tricolor. The sequence goes on from NC_080056.1 coordinate 9,822,512, forward strand.
ATTTAAGCATATTTCAATATTTCGAACTTAAACATTTATATCAATTATTAAATTTATGTCCAATATGATTTTAGACTAACTTAAACAACTAAATGTAATTACTTAATTTATTTGTTTAATTAATATGTGTTTTGAATTATCATCATTTAAGAGAGTTGAGTCTTAAATCTCCCCCTTGATGAAATTCAAAACCATATTTTCCTAAATCATATTTCTAAGTTAATATGAATTGAAAAACATGATAAGAATAACAAGATATCATTAATCAGATTGTTTTCAAGACTTTGAAAACAGTTTCAAAATAGAACAGTATAAAAACAGAATAGTATAAACCAATAAATTTTCATGCATCTCATTATCACAAACGAATAAGGTTTCATGCATGAATAAAATTATTAATAAGATATACTATTATCACAAGTAAGCAAGTAACTAATCACAATACATGCAAATATAATAATCAATATTGTATTGTAACATCATATTAATACTTTAACAACAAAAACATAATCATCAATCATCATTAATATGAACAATAATCAGCAACTAAGTAGGGGTGTTCAAAACTGGATACCGGGTCGACCCGGTTCCGAAAAACCGGTTACCCGGTTTTCCGGATACTTAAAATTCTATTCCGGATCCGACCCGGTTTAAATCGGGTACCCGGATTTCGGGTACCCGGTTTAAACCGGGTCGAAAACCGGATACCCGATTTTGTAAATAAAACCTTTATAGCAATTTTTACTTTTCTGAGAAAAATTCCAATCTTAATGCCAGATTAGAAGATGAAAATTTCATAAACCAGATTCATTTCTCACTCACTACGCACAATAAAAATGGCGCATAATTTCAGTAAAAATAGAATCTTGGCCGCATAATTAGAAAAAAAAAATTACAATCACCCACCAAATAAACTCATGAACCCATTAATTTCAACATAATTTCAACATAATTTCAAAAACTTACGTTGAAATAATCTATTAAAAACTCAGCAAATCTATGAAAAAACATAATCATATTCATTTCCCTATACGAAAAATGTGCATTTTCTTCCCAAAAAACAATCACAAACATGAAAATTTCCCAAATTAATCCCAGAAACATTTGAATTCCACATAATTTCAAAAAAAACTGAAGACCACATGCTTTAATAGCAGTAACACGAAGACCACATGCTTTAAGAAGTACACCAATACTACTAGCAGTAACATCTTTTCCGAGTCCACTTACAACATCACTAGATACAAACTTACCCAATTAAAGAACTGTAGAACTAAAGAAGAAGAAGAAGATGACGTCTCAACGTGAATGGTGAAGAAGAAGTAAGATGACGGCATGAAGAACTGAAGATTGAAGAAGATGAAGATTAAAGAAGATGACGGCGTGAAGAAAAATGAAGAACAAGAACTGAAGCAGCAGCCAGCAAGAATGACGGGATAATAGGCCCAAGGTAGAATTTAGGGTTTTTACTTTTTAGAATAAATTTATAAAAAAAAAAAAATTACAAATTGGATACCGGGTACCCAGTTTTCCAAAATTCGCGATCCGTATCCGACCCGAATACCCGGTTTTAAAACCGGGTACCCGACCCAAATAATTCGAATTTGGTAAACCGGGTAATTTACCCGGTTTTAAAAATCGGAAACCGGATTTTTCGGATCGGGTTTTCAAAACCGGATATTTTTGAACACCCCTACAACTAAGGACATATCATCAAATGTTATGAACATTAATTAATGAAATAAGTATTCAAAACAGATCATAATTTATCTGAAATACAATAACCAAGCAGATGAATAAATGAATAAATCAAATAAATTTCTCCCCCTTTTTAAAATATCTCCCCCCCCTCTTTTTTTTAATCAAGCAAAACAGAAACATATATTAAACAAAAATGCATCAGAGAAACAAGAATATGCATCCAGCAATATCATCCAGCAATAAATCATTCAGCAACAATCAATATGCATCATTAGTATGAAACTAATGAAACTAATAAACTATTCTGTATGCGACACGCAAAACAAGCAAGGAAAAATAAACTAATTTAAAACAAGCAAGCAAAAATAAACTAATTTACACATTTCTCCCGCTTTTTTACTTTCATCAAAAAGTAAACAAGGAGCAAAAATGTTGGGATTGCTAATCAAAAACTAGAAAATATTGTTTCCCAAAAAAAAAATTATTTATCAACCATCAACAACTAAAATTACTTCTTGGACCTAGTCTTCCTTTTCTTGGAAGGTTTGGTTTTACCAGGGGAAGTGGGTTCATCAACGGTTGGTGAAATGGTTTGCATTGGAGTGACATCAACTTGTTTAAGATAATTAAATATCCTTTATTGATTATAGGTATTTAAATATAAATCCCATTTTTATATATTTATATAAAACAAATAATTTTTAATAAATTGAAATTAAATTTTCAATTCTAAAACACGCATGTATAACCACAATCAAAACATGTAAATAATATGCAATACTTCCCCTTAATACATACTTGATATTAAGTAACAATTAACGTTTTATTAAACACTTTTACTGTTATGTTATTACTCCCCTTAATTCATGCAACATCATTTAGCATGCCAAGTTCCATACGTATATATGCAAAACGATCAGCACTTAAAGGTTTTATAAATATGTCTGCTAACTGATTTTCAGTAGAAATAAAAGATAGAGAAATATGACCTTTTTCAACATGATCTCTTATAAAATGGTAATGAACCTCAATGTGTTTTGTGCGTGAGTGTTGTACTAGATTTTTAGTAATACAAATTGCACTTGTATTAGTGTAACTTTCAAAGGGAAAAGGTAATTAATCCATTTTGAATCAAAAGGGAAATTCTACAATCACGGCCAACCTATGAATCTATTAATAAAACTTTTAAGTATTGCATGATCAAGGTAAGTTCAACCTTTTTACATGTTTTAATTTTATGGGTTGGGATGGTAGACAATGGAGAAAGAAAATTTTATATGGATGACTACTTGGGTTGTTAGTTATTGGATTAAGATTTTGGCATTGTTAGTTGTTTAAAATTTTATGATATTTTTGTTATAAAAATGTGGCAACGCAATGCTAGTATTGTTGGGTTTGTAAAATTTGGTTTCGTACTGGATTTGGTACCAATTTCTGGTCTGAATTATGTTTACCTAATCAAAAAAAACTCATCATTATAAGTTTTTGATAATTTAATGTGAAATATGTTCATGTTCATATATAGACCTTTATAACAACAACAAAATGCAGAGTCTTTTGACATATGTATCTAAAATTTTAGTCGTGAAAAATTTCTCGTCACATTTGTATTAATTTTTCTTATAATGTTAGTTTTATCTTATAGGATAAGATGTCTCAACACTTTGATAAGAGTTGGATATATAAACCAAGAAATACTAAAGCTTATATTAATGGTGTTAGTGACTTTATGGAATTTGCAAAGAAAGTGGCACAAAATGGAAAAATTAGATGCCCATGTAGTAAGTGTCAAGTTAATAGAAAGAAATTATTACCATTAGAGGAGGTTGAGAGGCACATTTTGTTTAAAGCATTTTATAAGAAATATAAGGATTGGATATTTCATTGATCTATGCCTCTTGCGGATAATATGTTTAATCAAGGGCTTCCTATTGAAGTTTGTAATGAATCCGATCTCATAGGTGAAGATGATATATCGGGTTTACATCGAAATGCTTTAGGGTTGAATATTCCTGTTGTTTCCGAGTTAGCTAGTGAACACCCTGATGAAGGGGCAACCAATGAGACAGTAGAAGAACCTTATTTTCAATTTGAATTTGATGCGTTTGTTTCCCAACAACTTGATGTGAACTCATTTCCTGAAGAAGTAAATTATAGTAGGCTACGTGAAGCTTCAAATGAAACTCTTTATGAAGGTTGCACATCCTTCTCCAAGTTAGCATTCATCTTGCATCTTTTTCATCTTAAGTGCATGGTCAAGTGGCCTGATAAATTTTTTTCAATGTTAATTGATCTTTTACACTATGCACTTCCACAAATACAAAATTTTCCTTCCTCACATTACCAAGCAAAGAAATTGATCATGGACTTAGGAATAGGGTATGAAAAAATCCATGCATGTCCAAATGATTGCATATTATATTGGGGTGAGATGAAGGAGAAAGATTCTTGCTCTAAATATGCTACTTCAAGATGGAAGAGTGAGACATATAAGGATAAAGTTCCAGCAAAAGTGATGAGATTTTTTCTTTTAATTCCTAGATTAAGAAGGACGTACATGTCATCTAAGATATCTAACGATATGAGATGGCATGATGAGTTTGTAAAAGATGCTCGTAGTGTTAGGCTTGGTCTTGCCAGTGATGGTTTTAATCCTTATCGTCTTATGAACACAACTTATAGTATATGGTAAGTGGTATTGATTCCTTATAACTTACCTCCATGGTTGTGTTTGAAGCCATCTTCTTTTATTCTCTCGATGATCATTCCGGGTAAAGAAGGACCAGGGAATAACATTGATATTTATATGCGTCCTTTGATACATGAGTTACAATTATTGTGGAAAGGAGTTAATGCTTTTGATTCTTGCACCAATGAGAATTTTGCACTTCAAGCAGCTTTAATGTGGACAATCAATGACATTCCAGCGTATGGCATGTTATCGGCATGGAGTAAAAAGGGTTATTATGCTTGCCCTGAGTGTAATTACTTGACCCCTTCTATATGGGTTGGAAACAAGATATATTATGTAGGAGATCGTAAATGGTTACCTAGTGATCACCTTTTAAGGTTTCAAACTAAATTATTTGATGGGACTGAAGAACACCGTAGTGCTCCATTACCGATGACTGGGTCTGATGTTTTAAGAGAGCAAGAAGCTCTAGAGCATGTGTATAGGAAAGCACAAAAGCCATTTAGAAAATGAAGACGACAATCCATGGTTGATAATGACGTCAATGATGCTGAGGTTCGTTGGACTAAAAGAGGTATATTTTGCGATCTTCCTTATTGGGAACATAATACCCTTCGTCACAACTTAAAATGTTATGCATATAGAGAAGAATGTGTGTGGTAATCTATTTGTAACATTAGTGAATGTGGATGTAAAGAGTAGAGACGATGAAAACGCTCTCTTGTCTTTTGAGAATAGGAATATGAAACCATATTTTTGGCTTCAACGTCAAGGTAATAGTGAAGTTATCATGCCACTTGCCCCATATTGTATGTCTAGAGATGAACCAAATTCAGTTGGTTCAGTCAATACAGCCAATAGCATTGATGACATAACTAAACTAGAGCAAATGAAGCAACTTCAAGATATTGAAGAATCTATGCTTATCACAATTGAACAAGAACAAAGGAAGCAATGTCAAGATCTTGAAGAATCTGTGCAGCCTGCTGAGTACCTACCTAATGAATCTAACAAAGGTCAACTTGTTACTGATACTGAGTTGGGTAATAGGAAGGTAGGTTGGCTGTGCAATATCAAGACTGCCAGATCACATGGTGAAGATACTACCAAGGGCACATTGCATTGATTAAAGGACACAGTCCAAACCACCTTGCTGCAAAGATCAAGCATGAGTTAAGGAAACCAAGCACATGATCAATTAGTTCAGTTTGTTAATAATTAGTTAGGCTAATGTGCTTTATGTTCTTTTGAAAACCGGTTGTTCCTGTTTCCCTTGCAATCTCCCTTTGGCTATCAAAACCTATATATATGCCAACTAATCATATGTAAAAATCAGTTTTTGATTCTCAATAAACATTCTAAGAATTTGTCTTTCCTTTCTAAGAGTGAGTAAAACATTCTTTTCTGATTTTGTAAGTAAAGCAAGATCAACACTTTCATTTGATTTGGAGGAAATTTTAATCATATCAAGGAGAATTTATTGTCTTGGTGAGTAAAGCCAACACAGGAGATTCATTCTATCCAATCAACATACACAACAGTTTCTTCACAAGACTGAAAACAGAAAGTGAATATTGGTGTCTATGGAAGTTTTTGAAGATCACATTGTGAATCTTTGAGGACGGGATTATGAAGAGTCTATGCCATTGGGGATTAATCACACCCAATTTCAGTCCAGGAGAAAGTAAAAAGTCGTTTTTGCAAGTGTTCGCTTATGCTAAGTTTCCTGATGAATATGTGTCAAATCTTTCAAGATGTGTAAGCCTGAAACAAAAGAAGCTTATGAATCTTAAGAGCCATGACAATCACATTTTAATGCAAGATATTCTCCCAATACTTTGAAAGAGTCTCAAAACTCCACAGTGTTTGATCTTACTGATGATTTATCTATATTATTTAAGTCTCTATGTGCTAAAGATATCAATCCTAATCACCTTGTCGCTTTACAATCCCAAATAACAGAAGTGTTATGTCGAATGGAAATTGAATTCCTACGAGGGTTCTATTGCTGAGGGTTATATTCTACAGGAAATAATTACCTTTTGCTCAAGATATTCAGAAGGCGTAGAAACAATTTTTAATCAACCATCTCGCCATAATGATGATAATGGTGATTCATCTTGTACTTATTCAGCGCATGTGGTCGGGCAATTGGGAAGGTGAAAATAATTAAATTTGATAAGAGAAGTAAGATGCAAATACATTGTTATGTTCTTACCTAATTTCAGGATTTGCTGCAACCATTTGAAACGTAAGTACATAACTTATGTATTGTGTTTTTGAATACCCTGAATTCTTTTATCAGGCATAAGTTTAATGAAATTATAAATTTCTTTAATTATAGTGAATTCTTATCTCAAACGCAGGGGGAGAATTCTAGAATTAGTATCACCAATGATTTGGTGATTAAATGGAAGTTGGAGGAATTCCGAGATTATTTCAAGTTAAAGGTTATAATTGAACAATGTATTAATAATCAAAAAATTTTTTTATCGATTAATTCACTAAACAATATATTAATATAGGTACAAAATATTGATGAGGAAAATTAGGAAGGAAGAACGTATCAGCCTTGGCTTGTGGTCCTAGCTCATATGCTAAAAGAATGAAGGGTCATGCGAAATCAATGGTTTCAAGTTCAACACAATTGCTAGTGAAAAAAATCACAAAACACATAATAGTGGAGTAATGATGGAAGTTGATGGTGATAGATACTATGGAAGTTGATTATCTTAGATTCTATAAAGTTTTGATTTATCGTTGTGATTGGGTAGACAATAGTAAATGGGATAGAATATAGTGGTTCTGGAACCCGAGTGAACTTTTCTAAGTTGATTCACACGGGTTGTTTTCTATCTGATGAGCCATTTGTTATTTCAAGTCAAGCAAAGCAAGTATTTTATGTAAAAGAAAAATTGATAACAGGCTAGAATTATGTAATTGAAACTAAACCTTGGGACTTATTTGACCTTGGGTGTGATTAATTATCTAAATCAAATTTCTTTTAGTGTTTCTTTTTGTTTGATTTCATGATGTTGTAATGTAATAGATACTTTTCCTATCTTGTTTTATTATTATCTTCCTTATATAATTGATTTTCATGTTTATTTTTAAGAAATAATAATGATACATTCTTATATGTTTTTAAATGGCATTGTAGGTTTAATTGTCGTGAAATCATTAGCTTTCGAAGTAAAGCTTCAAGCTGGAAATTATCTTCAAGTTAAACAAGAGGCAATTGCAAATCAACCTTATATTCCTCAGTTTGGACCTTCTCAACTGAAAACGTCTACTAATCCAATCAATTGTCAACAACTCCAAACCAATGTGATAACCACCGAGTCTATCAAACTTTCCACTGACACTAAACCTACTACTACAAAACATGATCTCAAAGCTTTCTCTCGTTAAAAACTTAATATCTTCAACTTTGAAGACATCAAGTACCAATCTTATACATAATCCCCCTCCTAGTTCTAAACCTACTACCACGAAGCATAATCTCAAAGCTTTATGTCCCTCCAAAAACTTTGCGTCTTCAACTTTGAAGACATCATGTACTACTATACATGATCCCCATCCTAGTTCTAAACCATCGACCATGAAGGATGATCTCAAAGCTTTAAGTGAAGTTTGTCATACAGATGAGGTTGTAAAAAAACCATGTAAGTAAAATGATCCCAAAGAGCAAGATGAGAATTCAAATGGAAGAGGCATAATACATCTACAGGGAAGAAAGAAAGTATGGAAGTCGGAGGGTAAGATTCAATGGGCAGAGAATACAAACGTGGATCCAGATGAGGTTGTCCAAGTAGAAGGTAAACATACTTAATGATCTTTTGAATATTTGATACAAGTTATGTATGCATTTATAACTTTTAAAATATAATGAACAGAGTTAAAAGAAAACGAGCCTCCAAAACTAAGGACAATGGACAGGATGATAGTTGGTAGCCATGTTTGTTTCTTACCACCAGACACTAGGATCATTGTTCATTTCAATGAGTATGATCCACCGGTGAGAAAAAGGGGGACTTGTTCTTATTCATTTTTTGTTTGACTTGTCACGAGATGGGTCTTTTTGTCCACTTGGAGCACAAAATTGGAAGCAGGTTGATGATAATTACAAGCAAAAGATCATTAAAAATGTTTTGGTAAGTTCTTATTCATTTTTTGTCTGACTTGTTCTTATCATTTTGTTTTTTGATGTTGGACAAATCACCATTGAGCAATTGTTTTTTTGTTTGTTTTTTGATGTAGGATAAATATGTTTTGCCTGATAGAAAAGAGATTCGTCGAATGTTATTGTCACATGTAAACATAAAGTGGAAGCATTATAAGTGGGAGCTTCAAAGAGATTACTATAAGCCTAATGTGACAAAGGAGCAAATTATTGAGAACATACCAGACAAAGTGATAAAGGAGCAATGGATTAGCTTGGTTTCTTATTGGTTCTCAGAAAAATTTAAGGTATTTTTATCTAGTGTATTACATTAAAGCTTTATGTTTTTAGATTAGAACCTAATAATTTAATATTGTCAAAAATTATCGACGTTAGGGAAAAGAGCTTGAGGCTTACAAAATCATATTTACACTACAAGGTCAAAAAGTTATGATCAATGCAAGACAAAATTTGTAAGTATGAATATTACCTCCATCACTTCCATGACATTTCTTCTTCATTGATTATCTATTGCTTTTATATAGGTTAAGTTAAATCAAGAGAACCTCGTGGTTTAGAAATGTGGAAGCATACACATACTACAAAAAATGGTGGTTATATAGAGGGTACATGCACTGAAAAATTTATGGTATATAAAAGTACTAAATTGAAAATATTTAAAATTGTTGTAATGTAATATCTTTAACCTTTGTTTAAAATTAATGTGCAAATTGTTATAGGATGTTGCAAAAAGTAGAGTTTAAGAACGTTTATGCAATTCAGAACAACCTCGAGAAGTGATTGAGATAGAAGTCTTTAACGAATTGATGTATCAAGAAGACAAATCCAATCATCGTGTTGTTGGTTATGGTCATAGGGTTACTAGAACTCACGTGTTTGGACTTGAAGCTCAATTACGAAAGAACAAGATGGGTAGTTGTGGTGCCAGTTCAAGTGATGTAATGAAACTTAAATCTTATATAGTGTCCATTGAGAAATAACACGAAGAAGTTATATTCCAACTTCAAAAAAGGAATAAGGAGCTTGAAAAACAAAATGGTCAAATTCTCGCTCAACTTAATCATTTTCTTCATTCTTAGACAAATTTGATCAAAATCGAGAGACAAGTAAAACAATTTTGTCATTTTCTATTTTCCATTGAATTTTTCTTTCATTGCTTTCTACTGCTTAGTTTCTCCATTATGTTTTACATGCGCGCAGCTGGATGAAATGGGCATGGAAATTACCGACGAGCTGCTTTGATTTTCCATTCAAGGTATGAAAAATTGATCAAAACACAATTATTCCGTCTTTTGTTTGTGTTCGTTTTTTTATGGTCTCTAAGTTAGTTGATGTAATCTTGGCTATGTTTGGGATCTCTCGATATTTAATTCTTAAGTTTGACTGAGTTGAATGTTAATTATCTTTTACTTAGAATAATTTAGTTATTTGATATTGACTCAATGGCACTTAAGATTTATTTGATGTTGAATGCTAAGTTGAAGCTTATGTTCCGTAATGTTCATGTTTTGCTATTATAACATGAGATATGTGCTTCAAATGTGCTAAATTGATGTGGATGAGATCCTGTAGAGTTGAGTGCATGGCTTATTGGTTTCTGTTCTAGGATTGCATTTTTTTTCGGAAATATATTCAAAAAGTTGTCTACAATCTACATAAGTTGTGGAATAGCTCTAGAAATGCATATTAACTTGTTAGCCGCTTGAGTTTGAGGAAATAATGCTTTAATACTTAGTCAAAAGTATTCATGCTTATGCAAATAGTGTAGTAACTTCATTTTACTAGAAATAGTATTGCTATTTTATTTGCTAACTTTTTTGCAGATTTTAAAGTGATATGTTTATGTAAACGAGAGAGATCAACGGGAAGGACATCATCTTTTTTTGGTGGTTGAAACTTAACAACTATAACACAACTTTTGCTTTTTTTGGCTAACAATTAGTATTTGTATTCCCTCTCGTTTCCTTATAATTTTTGGATTAAAAATATTATGGATTTGATTTTGAACCTTTCATTGTAATTAGTTTCACAAGGTATATAAAAGATATATGTAGAGGAAGTGCAGTATTTTGAGCATATGGAACTCTTGGTTGTAATATATAGAAATGCATATGTAACGATCTTGATTTTTGTGGCTTGGAGCATGTGCAATATTTGGAATATGTCAATGTAATAACTTTCAATGGAATATAGACATATTAAAGCGTCTAGAAACCCTTAAAGACACATAAATGTGTCTAAAAACTTATTGTTCTACAACGCAACAAAACGTCTAAGATCCTTTTAAACGAATAAAGGTGTCTAAATCTTCTTCACTATTTCGACACATAAAAGCATCTAAAAACCTTTGAGTTGTTTTCATGCGTCTAAACACAAAAAGCTTAAATGTTGTATTCATAATGCGCAAAACACAATTTAGACACCTTTAGGCGTCGATAAAGCAACACAATTTAGACACAAAAATTCGTCTAAAATAAAGCGTCTAAAAAAATTTTTGACGGTAAGTTTTTAGGCGCTTCTCCAAGCGTCAAAACAATTATTTTAGACTGAGAAAACCGTCAAAAAAATAGTTATATAAGCGTCAAAACCTCCGTATTTTGTTGTTGTGTGTGTCTATATATATATATATATATATATATATATATATATATATATATATATATATATATATATATATATATATATATATATGTGTGTGTGTGTAATTAATAAAAATATATTCTCTTGTTTGTTGTAATAAGTTGTTTTATTTTGAATTTTTTTATTATTTTTATTTAATCCTTATCACTAAAAAGAATAATAAAAAATATATTTTGTTTAATTGTGCGCTATTATTAAAGAATTATTTTTATCATTTGTTCAAAACAAAAAATTATTTATTTGAAACAAGCGATACAAATAATGAATTATTTGTATCGTTTGTTTCAAACAGAAGATACAAATAACCGTTATCTTTTATTAATAAAAGATTCAAATAATGTATTGTAACCTTTTTATTTTTAACCCAAATAAAAAATTTATATTTACGTACAAAAAAGATAAAAATAGGACATTTGCCATTAGTGGAGATAGTATAATTGTTTTATTAGGATGAGTTCTCTTTTCATTTCATTGACTTTATCTCATTTGTTTGGCACTTATGTCAATGTAATTTTTGAAGTTTTAATATCTCTAACCGTACATAACTCAAAATTATAAAAATTTAATATTAATAATCCTTACATTGAGAAGTATCAAACAAGAACACACTTAACTAATTTTAACTTATATATAAAAAATATTGTTATTAATCATTCTTACATGTTTTTGTTCTTATATTTTGCCTAATTACATGATAACTCCCTTACTCATTTATTTCTTTTATCATAGTTTTTATCTTTTATCAGTTTTACATCTTTGTTTCATCTTTTATGCTAATGGTCCAGCTTGTATTGTAAAATGCAGGCTTGCGGGTTCAGATGTACTTGTCCTCTCTCGTTGCAGAAATCTCTCTATATGGGCATTTTTTTTCGAGCTGATGGACTCTTTAGTTATATTCTCCTTTATGGATATATGAGTTGTCGTCTTTCATCCCTCCTTAGAGCCTGATAATAATTTATGTTAGCGGGATATACTGGGTATTATGGCGATAATAAAGATGATGATGTTGATTAGCATCACATTACAACTTAAGAGTAGTCTGTGAATATTATCAAAAAATCTAATAGACAAAGTTACTATTCATAATTTTATTTATTTATTTGTAGAAATGTTACCAGTGGCATCATGGGATTGGCAAGGATGTTTATAAAGTTTGGTATGTTTGATGCTCTTTATGCTATAGGAATATAGTAACATTATGGACAAACTTAGAACAAGAGATAGAGAGATAAAGTAGCAACTTCACGAGAGAACAATTATGTTGTACTAGAGAATTAATGCACACAATGCAAGAATGCTTGTAAGCCGCCGTTGAAGAAACCTACCAACAACCAAGGAATATAGTACATCACGAGCTGAAAACAGTAATGCTGATAGTGGCGCAGGTGCGGGTGGATCTAGTGCTCGTCATCGTTGGGGTGGTAATATGGAAGGTAGTTCTTCGATCAAATGATAATAAATATTCATTATTTTTTCTCATACTAATTCTTCGGTAAAAAAATGGCGATATTATGCATGTTTTGCTGCGTAGTTGGCGACAAAGTGGACAATAAATTTTCCTTTTGACGACAAAGTAGGTAGAGACAAAAAGTTGTTTTATCATTAATTTCCATGACTCTAAAACCTTAGATAGTTTAATATTATTGGTTGTGAATAATTTGTATGGAAGAGCCATCTTTACCATATTGGATTTTGGTTGTTTGTCATTTCTTAATTTTATTTCAATTTATCAAAATAACTCATATTCCAACATTTATCATTACCAAATTATTTAACCAAATGGTAGTATATATTACAAAACTAAGTAGAGAACTAACAATACTATTTAACAATACAATTGTACAACTACATAGCTAACAACTATATAAGAGAATTAATGAGTTGATGAAATTCACTGTATTATATTTACCAAAATAAATAAATGAAACTGAAGATCAATTAAAGATATGTACTAGTTTAAGTAAAAAAAAAATATATAAAAAAAAATTAAAATTAAGCAAACACAAACATTAATGAACATATTAATGAATTCCTTAATGGTGGCCATGCCAAATGTCATCTCTTACGACGATAGGCAGCTTTAAGACAAAGGAACGATGAATAACCGTTGGGCGGCGACCCGCAAAATGTCTTTCTCTGAGTAAAGGACAACCAGAGCTTCCGGCTCCCGGGATGAAAGTGCACCCTGACGCGCCTGTTGAAGGATTTTGACCTTTTTGACGCGACTCTAACATTAATCCTTTTATTTCGTTCCTCCATTTTTCTTCCCTTTTTGATTTTTCCTGGTAAACCCTAACAGCTTTGCATGGTTGGAGTAACAATAATATTATTGCAGCTACGTAAATTATCCTCATGCTAATAAATCAGTAGATTATAAAAATTATTCTTAAAGCGTACTGTAGCATTTCACAAATTAAAGATGAGAAAACCTATGCATCAGTACAATTAGTATTTATAAAGGTATATATGAACATATTCATAGTAACTTTAATCTTTAAAAAACGGGGTGTGCATTTAATCTTTGATTTAGGTTAAGTACATGTATCTTGACCTAATTGCTACTTGTTTTCTTCTATTATTTTAAACTTTAGGCACACTGCTGTAGAATTTGATTTTCATATGTTGAAATTTGAATGAGTCAAGATTAGATGTAATTAATCGTATTATTTATAATATATCTATCTATAGTTGGATATTTTTGTGTTCTGTCTTCAATGGTGTTGACTATTCTCAAGAATTTTACTTTGTGGTCAAGAATGAACATATCAGTACGACTTTCCAAGTTTATATATATACAGAGAGAAATTCCAGTGCGAACTGTGTTTAAGTGTAAACCGTGCGAATCTTGTTATTTTATAATATAAAAGTGTTATTATTTTATGTGAAGTTTTATGGTTGAAAAGTAATAATTTTTGATGTACCAGTAACACTTTTGAAAACTGTTTCTGTTTAGAAAAAACGTGTTACTTTTCAAACATAAAAATCAAAGAAAAAAATAGTAACATAATTTTGCCAAAGAGTAACAAAGTTCACATAGTTCACATTTAAGCATAGTTCGCACTGGAACTCAACCTTATATATATATTTTTAGAATGTTCTTAGTTTATAACATACTATCTTTTTTTATTTTTATAGTAATAAAACAAAATCAAACAAAAATCCTTCTCATTTTTCTTTATATATATATATATATATAAATATATATATATATATATATATATATATATATATATATATATATATATATATATATATATATATATATATATATATATATATATATATATAGCTCTTCCCTTTCATTTTGGCTGTCTATATTACTTTTTTTACACATTTTGAAGTAAAATTATAATTTTGAATATCTCTAAATACACATCATAAAAAATTATTAAAATTATTTAATAAAAATTTCGCATTACAAGAAATCTAACAAGATTTTATATAAATATAAAAATTTTATATTTAATATATCCCTGAAGAACCTAATTTAAAAGTTAACAAATAAAGCGCAACGGACAGAATATATAATTGTGCATAATTGGTTAAGAACATTTATCCAATACAATATATAATTACTTTTGGGCTATAAATCATTAGGTTGATCTTTATTCTAAATTTTTTTACAAATTTATGTTTAAACATTTTTTGAAGGAATCTAATGATTGATTGACTAAAATGTCATACGACATCAACAATAGAGTAGCATTCGATTGGATACATAACAATTTTAATTCAACAAAATTATATATAAAAAAAAGCCACGATCAATATTAAGGAGATATAACTCTGTAGTATTCTCTCAATCACATTGTTGTTTGATACAGCTTCCTCTAAGGGGTCTTTTGATTTGGTGTGACTTTGAAATATAGCTAAGTTTGATACTATAGACTGTATATTAACTGAATTGACACCCGTGGGGACATCATATACATTTTGACCATCTAATTGATAACAAGACTCTAAATTTTCACCATGACAGACCTTAAAACGCAATATATAGGTAGATCTAATCCAATAATTGTATAAATTAACTTTATAATATAAAGAGAATCAATTTTATTTGTAATAGAAAACACAAAGAAAAAACAAAAATAATGAGATGGAGGGCTTGCCATCAACCATAAGGCTAATTAATAGCCTGAAAGTTAACAATGAGGTAGGTTTTTTTGAGAGAAAAAAAAAAGAGACAAAAGATGGAGGTTAGGGTTTGATTAATTGAGTCACTTATATTTGTTTTTCTAAACATAGTATTAGAAGCTAGTGAGATTTTGAAAACTATAGGATTAAATCTTTTCGGGAGAATCTAGGCACACATTTGTACGTCTAGATTATAGCCAAATTGGATAGCTTAAAATAGTAGCAGATTTGGTTCAATTCATATTTGTAGATAACTATTCAACCAATTTTATATTAGTATTCTGAATTTACCACAAAAATTTTGCTTAAATATACTTGTTAACATTTATAAAAGACAACTATTCAACGAACCTTAGTTGCCACATAAATAAGACGACTCCTTAAATTTTAGTACAAGTGTAATAGATGGCTCTTGCATAGGTGACATAAAATATAAGTAGGATTCAAGTGTTTAGTTCGTTTATTAATTTATTAGTGAGATACTTTTATTTATTTTTTAGATTGTAATATTATTATGCAAATTTATTTGAGGACTTTGGAAAATAAATATTGCAATGTAAACAGGTGATAACGTAGTAGATGATGAAAATAGAAGGAATCGTCAAAAAGGTGGCATAATTGAATTTAACATGATAATTGAAACTTCGTGGTTCTTATGGTGGTGGCTTACTGGCTGACGTCTCTATTGATAGTACGTAATTAGTTCAACATCAACATATAAGACGTCTTAGACACTAATTCGGCGCCCCAAAACAAACATTTATTTTTATGTCACATGCCATTATCTACACATAAAATAAAAGAATGAAAATTTACGTCATAAATAAATATTTTTTTCTCATTTCAAACACACTTTTGAAAAACGTGATCTAAAATGGTTATCATGACTTCTGTTTTTATCGAAAAGCTCTTTATGATGGTTAATAATAAGGTAAATTTAATAAAAAAAATTTTAACATTTTGTCTACCAAATGCAAAAGTTATAAGCTTAGAGGCACCGTATAGATAAAAAAATTATTGTCTACCACGTGAAAAAGCCAAAAAAACTCATAATCACCGCATAAAATTTCCATAAAAGAATTGATTTAGCTACCACCTCTTCTTTAAGATGATTACCACTCATTTTTGAGACTATTTCTCAAAATAATGAGAAGATATAACTGTGATACTATTTTTAGTAGCTTGATCTAATGTACATTTATTGTCTCAAAGTGATCACTTATAACTTAAAGTGATATATCACTTATAATTTTTAAAGGGATTTCTTTTTATAGACTCAGAGCAATCACTTATAACCATAAAGTAAACACATAAAATTTTAACAGAAATAGACTAGTTATAAAAGTTTGTCTTATGATGAGATTGTCGGAAACAAGTAGAATAAAATAAAGATATTATTTCAGAATCTTATGTTTCAAGCATATTAAGGTTATTTTGTTTCTTATTACTTAGATTTAGGTTAATATTTTGTTTCCTTATTTTAGTCTTAATCTCTTGAATAAATAGAGGTGTTACCTCTCATTATTAATGTTTATAAATGTCGAATTCATCAGACCGAACCCTAACCAAATTCCGCATTATGATTCATACTCTACACGAGCCAATTTCGCTACCTCCTGTGAATGGCATCATCCAGCGTGAGGTCTTGAGGGGGAGTAATTTAGAAGAAGTGACTGGGCAAGTCAATGGCGAGAGGGGGAGTAAAGAAAAGGACTAAAATCAAATTTCAAAAGAAAGGACAAACGAACCAAAAGCAAATTCACCTGAATCCCAACCCGAAAATCACCCTGAGAACAGTTTTCCAAAGTAAGAAGTAGGCAAGGATAACCAAATCTCTGAACCCATAGACTCAGGAAGAAAGACCATAACTTGAAATTAAGAGTATATTTCCAACAAAAGACTTTTATATGGGGGCCAATCATTTGTTACCCTTGTTTAACCTAAAACTACCCAGCTTGCAAAACCACAACCCACTGACCCATGAAGTAACCCACCAACCCGCATTTCTACCCATCTACCCTTTAAACAAAATCAACCCAATTTTAACCTTGAATCCCAATTAATCCAGAATCCCAAAATTCAAATTGTTAACCTGATGTAGGATCACCTACATCTAATTTTCATGAGCTAGCTAAGATCAATACAATGAGACATCAGACTAAAGACGCTCAAATTCAAAGTCTAAATGTCAAGCCCTTTAATTTCGTAGTCATGAACTAAGTCTTCATTAATTTGAGTCTTTTATTTCATTTCAAATATTTGAGTCCTTTAGAAATGATTAAGCCAGGTTTAGGATCAAGCTTAATCATGTCTCATGTTTAGTTAGTTGAGTTGTAATTTTCTTTTAAGTCTAGTATTTATTTTTGGCTCAAATAAGTTCGAAATTTACAAAGCGTGCGAAGCAAGCATCGAAGCAAAACATTCAGCCATAAAATCAACAAAATGGCTGAAAATCATCAAGGATATATGAAAGATTATTGAAGGACATTTGCAAATCAATTCAAATCAAGCCAATCACTTTATTTCCAAATATCCACTAGATTTAAAAATATAGCTGTTGGAAGCTTGCTTTTGTGTAATATTTAGATTTTTCTTGCAAGTTGTAATCTTTGGTAGCTGAATTCTTTAGTATAAATAGGCTACTTGCTCTCTTGTAATTCATTCATTTTCATTAAATCTTTAATACAAACAACCTTTGAGCATTTCTTGTTCTTTCTTTGCAATTTAATTTTAACTTGGAGTAGTTGAAAGTAAGTGGAAGTTCCTTTGCTTTTCATTCTTTTGGCTAAAGATTGAATGTGTTCTTAGGAGCCCATAGCTTTAATTTCGTGGTGAATTCTGTATCGAAATTAAACCTTTGGTTCGGCCATTTTTAAGTTGTTCAATCAACATATCTTTGTTAATTTTCCTTGTTTCAAACCACAAAAATCACAAAACAATTCCATTACAATAGAAACTAATCAGCCTTATTTATTGAATTTGAAACTTCAAAATACAAACGTGTGTTTATAGTTTGGTTCTTGTTTTATTCATAACCAACCTATATCATCTTAGTATTAGAGCCAAGGCTATGCTTCTAGCCTTAATTTCGTTCATTCACAAAGCATAACACCATGTCTCAAAGTGGTGAAGGAGAAACAAGTGATTTGAGCAGAATTGTTGAAGAGCAAAATGCCACCATTAAATATCTACAAGCCCAACTTAAAGAGTTTCTAGAGCTAAAACGCACCCTAAGGGAAGGTGGGGATTATGAGTCTGAGAGTCCTAAAGTTAATAGGCAAACAAGCAGTGGAGATGATCTTAGAGTCGACATTCCAAAATTTGAAGGAAGATTAGATGGAGATGAATTCCTTGAATAGATAAGAACCGTTGAAAGAGTATTTGATTACAAGTATACGGATGAAGAAAAGAATGTAAAGATAGTAGCATTAAAATTGCGCAAATATGCTTCTACTTGGTGGGCTAGCAAATGTGCAAAACGAGAAAGAGAAGGGAAAGACAAGATTAGATCATGGGAAAAGATGAAGAAGCAAATGAAGGAAAAGTTTCTACCTTCATACTACATGCAAGAGAATTTCACCAAACTTTGACATCTACAACTAGATGGCAGGAGTGTAGAAGAATATGGTCGAGAATTTGAAACCATGATTATGAGATGCGACCTTAAGAAGGATGATCACCAAACCTTGGTAAGATTTTTAAATGGTTTAGATTCAAAAATCAAAAACATTGTTGAATTACAACCTTATGCTTGCCTTGATGATTTAATTAACCTTGCACATAAAGTGGATAAACAACAAAGAACTAAAATGACAGAAACCTCACGTTTTACTTCAGCAAGAACTAACAATTTCAATTCCTACCAAAAGAACACTCCCTATTCCTATTCTAAAGCCCATTCAAAAGATTCAAAAGCTTTGCAAAACAATAATTCAAAGAAACCCCTTAGCATGCCCAATACACCCAAACCAAACACCAATTCATTCAAACCTAGGAGATGTTTTAAGTGTCAAGGCCTAGGACATATTTCTTCCGAATGCCCAAACCAAAAATTGGTGAACTTGGTTGAATTTGATGATCATTAAGAGGAAAACGAAAAGGATTTTTGTGACAATGCTGAACATGATGAGGAAATGATATATCCGGATGAAGGAGAATTATTGGTTATGCGAAGAGCTCTTAGTAGGGTCAAATCCAAAGATCAAAACCCACAAAGAGAAGCAATATTCTACACAAAATGTACGGTTAAAGGTAAGATCTGTTCGGTTATCATTGATGGAGGAAGTTGCACTAATGTCTCTTCAAAGATTGTGGTGGATGAGCTTAATCTCACCACCACTCCACACCCCCAAGCCATACATGATTCAATGGTTGAATCAAAACAAAGGTATTCCTATAAACTCTCAAGTTTCGCTTTCATTTTCCATTAGTTATTGCTAAATGAAGAAACTGAATCTGTTTTGCATGATCACCCTTTGATTGAACCTTTGCTTGATGAATTTGCATATGTTTTTCCTAATGAAATACCAAATGGACTTCCACCTAAAAGGGATATACAACATAAAATTGATTTCATTCCCGGTTTCTCATTGCCTAACAAACCAGCCTATAGGACTAATCCTAAGGAAACCGAAGAAATTAGGAGACAAGTTGATGATTTGTTAGCTAAAGGTTTGATTAGAGAATCCATAAGTCCTTGTACCGTTCCTACTTTACTTGTGCCTAAAAAGAATGGAGAAATGAGGATGTGTATGGATAGTAGAGCCATCAATAGAATCACTATCAAGTATAGATTTCCCATACCTAGACTTAATGATTTGTTAAATGATTTATATGGTTCTAAAGTTTTCTCTAAGATTGACCTTAGGAGTGGATATCACCAAGTTAGAATCCATGAGGGGGATGAGTGGAAAACCGCATTTAAGACTAAGGAAGGACTTTATGAATGGTTAGTTATACCCTTTGGTTTATCTAATGCACCTTCTACCTTTATAAGACTTATGAACCAAACCTTGAAGCTTTTCTTAGGTCACTTTGTAGTGGTTAGTCAAAGTGAATATGAACATGTTGATCATTTACATCAAGTGTTTAGTGTGCTAGCTAAGGAGAATTTATATGGTAACTTGGAGAAATGTCAATTCTTTTCGGAGTCAGTTAAGTTTCTTGGGTTTATTGTGTCAATTGAGGGGATAAAAGCGGATGAAAAGAAAGTTGAAGCTATTAGAGACTGGCCTATTCCTACCACCATTCACCAAGTTAGATCATTTCATGGTTTAGCTTCTTTTTATAGGATGTTTGTCCCAAACTTTAGTTCAATCATGGCCCCTATCACCGAACTCACAAAACTTAAGACTTTTGAGTGGAATTCCAAAGTACAAGCAGCCTTTGACACCATTAAAAACAAACTTACCACCGCACTTGTTCTAGCTTTGCCTAATTTTGATGATATTTTTTAAGTAGAGTGTGATGCATCTGGGGTAGGTATTGGAGATTTCCTTACTCAAAACAACAAACCCCTTGCTTACTTTAGTGAGAAGCTCAATGATGCTAAGAGGAAATACTCAACTTATGATAAGGAGTTTTATGCTATCATTAGATGTTTAGAGCATTGCAGACACTACTTGATTGCCAAAGAATTTGTGTTACATTCTGACCATGAGGCCTTAAAGTTCATTCAAAGCCAACATAAACTTCAATCTAGACATACTAAGTGGGTCGAGTTCCTACAAACCTTTCATTTCACCATTAAACACAAAGCGGGTAAACTAAACACCGGAGTTGATGCTTTATCTAGGAGATACTTGCTTTTGAGTACTTTGAATACTAAGGTTGTTGCGATGGAATTGTTAAAAGAATGTTATATTGATGATGTTGATTTTGGAGAAATATTTGAAAAATGTCTTAACAAACCTCAAGGACTTTTTTACATCTTTCAAGGATATCTCTTTCGAGGTAATCAATTATGTGTGCCTAGACATAGTGTTAGGGAGACCTTAATTAAGGAATATCACGAGGGAGGACTTGGAGGACATTTTGGGGGAGAAAAGACCATACCTTTAGTGAGTGAGACCTTTTATTGGCCTAAACTTGCTAAAGATGTCATTCATATTATTAAGAGGTGTGTACAATGCCTAAAAGCCAAAGCCCACAAAACGTCTCAAGGTCTTTACCAACCTTTTCCTACACCACAAAACCCATGGGAAGATGTGAGCTTAGACTTCATAACCGGATTTCCTAGAACCTCTAACAATAAGGGTTCCATTATGGTTATTGTTGATAGGTTTTCTAAGATGGCCCATTTCATTGCAAAGAGAAGATGACCTTTTAAAAACAAGTGTATATCGTCCGAGTCAAACCAGGATGTTAGAAGGCAGTTAAAAACGGATTTGAAATTAAGGGAAGCTTGCGGATCGAGTTTTATTAGTGTTATTATGAACTACTAGATATAAGAAATTCTTAGCAGCGGATAAGAACGAAAAATTAAATCATCTTATTACAACTTGAGAACAAAATCGCCTCATAAAACCAAATATTCTTTAAACTTTATTAGAAGTTCTTATCAAGACTTCTGTATCCTAACGGTTTATTTTTCCAAGGGACAATCCTCACTCCCCAGACCTGCAACTTAACTTACTGCTAGTCATTGCCTAGATAGGAAACAACATCATCGCAGGATCGTTAAGACCAAAAGTACACGTCAGCAATCGTCGCATACCAAATAAATAATAACACAAGAGAAAGTTTTAATTTAATAGCTGACAATTCACAGAACCGTACGCTTCAATCATGCTAATAAAGAATAATTATTTTCATGTAAAGATTAGTCAGCCATACTGCTGTACTATCCAGCCATACTGCCGGTACACTCCAATCTCCATAAGTGAGACAATACATTAGGGGGAGCTAACCCCTAAGCAAGTCTCTACCATAGACACTCGCGTTACTTCGGTGCCTATGGTTAAGTATGCATACCCCCGCGGTGGCTCATAATGCCCCCATATACCGCGAGTAATTCATTTCCACCAATTGACGTCATACTACGTCCACTTTAAAGTTAGTGAGGTCATACTACCTCTGCTTATCAAAACAATGTATAAAAATTATTGATTCGAAATATAACATTATTCGTACTATATATCCATACTTTACTTTTGTATACCATTATTATATGATACATCGGACTAATGCGAACTTCGCTGCGTGTACATACCTTAAGCAAGATAACCAATTCACAAGCGTCTTAATCAATTCCCGGTCACGAATCGACTTCCTACAATGTTCAATCGTATTCGGGAAATAAGCACACATACACATTTTCCTCAAATCATCCATAACACACATATACAATTACACCCACACCTAGAATACCACACACATCATGAACATCCATCACATACTATAACATGGTAAACACACAAAACAGGACAGCATACATAATCTGTCCAGAAACACAACTTAAAACTGTCAAACTGAAAATCCGACTTCACTGTTGCGTCCGGAAGGCGTCAAAACCTCCAGGTACCAATTTCCATAATTTATAACATAGTACAAGTATTTTTAACCTAATTTCAAAGCCAAAAAGTGTCCCAAAAACAGATTTTTTTTAACATTTTTCTAACCCTACGGGATTCACCAAAATTTCATCAACAAATGAATTCTAAATGGTACATTGCCTATTAAATATCAATGACCAAATTTATATAATTCTTATGGACTATCTTTGAGATTAAATTCTTTGTTCAACAATAATTTCTTTAACCATACACATTTTTTTTACATGAACATTCATTTTTATATATAAATTTCAAAATCACCCATCACACAAACCAATCCTATTCTTCACATATATGCATATCTAAAAACTCTAAAAAGAAACATTCTTCATCAATTTAGATAGAAAAATACATCCCAAAATCATACATGAAATTTTAAATTCTTAAATTAAACATGAATTATAAGATAAAACATATAATAATCATAGAATTTTAAATTAAAACTTAAGAATCAACATAGATTAAGAATTACACTTACAATTGTAAAGGAAAACACCTAATGATCAAATGTAATGGAGTTAGGAATGTGGATTAGGAGGAATTTTGAAAGGATATGGTTTTTTTTTTGTCCTTGGAAACTTTAGAAATGAAAGGATGTCAAAATGAAAATGATTAAGGAATTAAGAAGGGTTAATTATATGGGATTAATGCCTTGATCCTTCATTACCCTAAGGGAGTTACAAGCTCCACCAAGAGTCACTCCTATTTTCTTTTTTTTTTTTTGAAAATTAAAGATGGGTTAAGGAAAAGTTTGGGCCCAAATAATTCTAATTGCCAAAAAGGATTGCAAATCTCATGACCAAGCTCAATAATAAATAAAATATATATATATAGAAATAATATTACTAGTGAATTATTAAATATATCGGGAAGAAAATATCGGGAAAATATCAGGGTGTTACATTGTCATACTACACATGATGCCATTAACATTGCTAATCTTTACTTTAAGGAAATAGTAAGACTACATGGGATAGCAAGAAGTATGGTAAGTGATAAAGATTCAAAGTTTCTTAGTCATTTTTGGCTTACCTTGTGGAAAAAGATGGGAACCAAGCTTAACTTTAGTAGTTCTAGCCACCCCTAAACTGATGGTCAAACCGAAGTAACCAATAGGACCTTAGGAACCTTATTGCGTACCCTCATTAATAAGAATTCTAAACAATGGGAACAATTGCTACCACATGCTAAATTTGATTATAATCGAGTTCCTAGCAAGACAACCGGATTTTCTCCTTTCATTGTAGTTTATGGCCTTAATCCATTAACCCCTATAGATCTTACGCCTCTTTCTACACCTTTGAATTTTAGTCATGATGCTGAGTCTAGAGCCAATGAGATTCAAAAGGTGCATAAGAAAGTTGTGGAAAGGATTGAGAAAATGAATGAGAAGGTTAAGGAAAGAGTGGATCAAAAGAGAAAAGAAGTGATTTTTAAAGAAGGCGACTTAGTATTGATTTACTTAAGAAAGGATAGGTTTCCCACACAAAGGAAATCAAAGTTAAGTGCTAGAATTGATAGACCGATCGAAATTTTGGGAAAAGTAAATGACAATGCTTACAAACTAGAGCTACCTAGTAGCTATGGTGTGTCTTCTACTTTCAATGTTGCAAATTTGATTGCTTTTCATGAGGAGGACATGTTACCAAGCTTGCGGTCAAGCTTTTCTAAAGTAGGGGAGGATGATGCAGGATCACCTACATCTAATTTTCATGAGCTAGCTAAGATCAATACAATGATACATCAGACAGAAGACGCTTAAATTCAAAGTCCAAATGTCAAGCCCTTTAATTTCGTAGTCATGAACTAAGTCTTCGTTAATTTGAGTCTTTTATTTCATTTCAAATATTTGAGTCCTTTAGAAATGATTAAGCCAGGTTTAGGATCAAGCTTAATCATGTCTCATGTTTAGTTAGTTGAGTTGTAATTTTCTTTTAAGTCTAGTATTTATTTTTGGCTCAAATGGGTTCAAAATTTACAAAGTTTTCGAAGCAAGAATCGAAGCAAAACATTTAGCCATAAAATCAAAATTATTCGAAGCAAGAATCGAAGCAAAACATTTAGCCATAAAATCAAAAATATGGCTGAAAATCATCAAGGATATATGAAGATTATTGAAGAACATTTGCAAATCTATTCAAATCAAGCCAATCACTTTATTTCCAAATATCCACTTAATTTAAAAATATAGCTGTTAGGAGCTTGCTTTTGTGTAATATTCAGATTTTTCTTGCAAGTTGTAATCTTTGGTAGCTGAATTCTTTAGTATAAATAGGCTACTTGCTCTCTTGTAATTCATTCACTTCCATTACATCTTTAATAAAAACAACCTTTGAGCATTTCTTGTTCTTTCTTTGCAATTTAATTTTAACTTGGAGTAGTTGAAAGTAAGTGGAAGTTCCTTTGCTTTTCATTCTTTTGGCTAAAGGTTGAATATGTTCTTAGGAGCCCATAGCTTTAATTTCGTGGTGAATTCTGTATCGAAATCAAACCTTGGGTTCGGCCATTTTTAAGTTGTTCAATCAACATATCTTTGTTAACTTTCCTTGTTTCAAACCACAAAAATCACAAAACAATTCCATTACAATAGAAACTAATCTGCCTTATTTATTGAATTCGAAACTTCAAAATATAAACGTGTGTTTATATTTTGGTTCTTGTTTAATTTATAGCCAACTTATATCATAACCCGAAACAAAAATTAAACTAATTCAACTTATTTTATGACCATTTTTCCAAATTCGAAAAATTAAAAATCAATTATGACAAATTTGACGACATCAAAGTGTCCTCAGTAAAATGAAAAGATCGACTAGAAGATCTTCTATTAAAGGCAATTGGATCAAAAGCATTGAATAATATTGTGCAATTTAGGTTTTGGTGATCCCGATACCTAACTTGAGGGGGAGTATAGGAAAAACGTAGAATAAAATAAAGATATTACTTTAGAATATTATGTTTTAGGAAGTTAATATCTTTTTAATTTTTAGCATATTAAGGTTATGTTGTTTCTTATTATTTAGATTTAGGTTAATATTGGAACAAGACTTTCTAATTTTTAAAAGTTTTGAGGCTTGGTGGCATATTGGTACATGACTTTAAATTTTCTATATAATGTAGTATTTGCAAGGTACTTAATATGGAGAATATTGTTGATGCTTTAGAAGGTGTTCTCTTCAACTTAATTTTTTGACTTATTACTTATTCTTTTTGGAATCAGATCAGATCAGATCAGACCAGACCAGACCAGACCAGACCAGACCAGATCAGATCAGATCAGAAATATTCAGATCAGATCAGAAAGTTTCAGACCAGACCAGATCAGATCAGACCAGACCAGATCAGATCAGACCAGATCAGATCAGATCAAACCATAGCATTATTATTATTATTATTATTATTATTATTATTATTATTATTATTATTATTATTATTATTATTATATTATTATTATTATTATTATTATTATTATTATTATTATAATAATAATAATAATAATAATAATAATAATAATAATATAATAATAATAATAATAATAATAATAATAATAATAATAATAATATTATATTATTATTATTATTATTATTATTATTATTATTATTATTATTATTATTATTATTATTATTATTAATCATTATAACTATGTAGTATGTAATATTAATAATAAGACATAATAATAATAATAATAAATAATAATAATAATAATAATAATAATAATAATAATAATAATAATAATAATAATAATAATAATAATAATAATAATAATAATAATAATAATAATAATAATAATCATTATAACTATTCAAATCAGATCAGAAAGTTTCAGATCAGACCAGACCAGATCAGACCAAATCAGACCAGACCAGATCAGATCAGACCAGATCAGACCAGATCAGACCAGATCAGACCAGATCAGATCAGATCAGAAAGATTCAGATCAGATCAGACCGAATCAGACCAGATCAGACCAGATCAGATCAGATCAGATCAGACCTTAGTAAATTCAGATCAGATCCAATCAGATCAGACGAAGAGAACATGTCCTTAGCTAACTTTGTTTCTCAATTGATATATCATAGTCAGATGGATCTATGGCGATTGAGCATGCGAGAGAATTTGTATAGGTTACTTCATGTTTAAAATTATAAAGTCATTGTACTTGTTTTAGTTTTATAAAGTTTATCAAATGAAGTTTCTCATTTAATCTTGATTAAGTATTAAATAAAATGTCCAAATAGGTTTTGTGGTTTACATAGTATTATCAAAATTCTATTGATAAATGGAACCCTATATGGTATGAAGTACTCAAAATTCTATTCAAATAAGAGCTAGATTAGAGTCAGTTTAATACTCAAAAGCTAATATCACCAAGATCGAAAGGTATGAAGTACCTTGATGAACCAATATAATTTTAATGAAAAATAGCAATGTATGTAGAAAATAATATGCAAAAATTGGCACAAGTATTTAAGGAGGTTCACCCATTGTAGGTTACGTCCTCCGAAGAGTGTAGTATCAAGAACTCTTACAGTGAAGTATTACAATTGAGAGTAAAAGAGATTAAGGCTATTGTTTAGGCTAGGGGTTATGTTTTTAATGATCTACAATGGATATATAAGCTCCCTATTTATTAGGGATTATACATTAATGCCCTTTGCGTAATAAAGACTCAGAATATATTGCATATTGGTTAGCTCTAGAACTTCAACAATCAAAAAACAAAATCCAAAGTCCCCTGAACTAGGCTGCTTGTTCGAGCCTATGAGGTGCTCGTTTCGAGCAACCACTGTTTGACCTTACTGACCTACTGCCAGAAAGTTACTCGTTCGAGCAACATACTTCTCATTTGAACAATCCTTTTCCTAAGATTTTGTCTGCTTCTGGTTTCAGCTACTCGTTCAAGACAAGGGTGATCATTTTAGTGCTTGGTTCAAGGCACCTCGTGCAGAATCTTTTGTTGGCCTCTTAAACTCCTCATTAAGTGTCATTCATCTTGTCATTAACACAGATCAATACACCCATGTTTAAGTCACTTTTAAATGCTCCATAGCTTCATGCATTCATCACCCATTTAAGCATTATTCATCATCACACATATTAAGACATCCATAGGATTCCATGTCGATCATTATGCACACATCAATGCACAAGTCAATTGGTTCACTCAAGTCACCATTACTCAACAATCTCCACCTTGATTTGAGTTCACGCAAGTTAAAGTGTAATA
>NC_080056.1:9855644-9860644 GCF_026212465.1 Amaranthus tricolor
CGTGAGTTTTAGGATAACCTGGGTGACCTTATAGATACCATCCCTGCCGATGGAAAAAATTTTATAGGTGGAGACTTCAATGGACACATAGGTAAGGAGGCAGTTAACTATAACTCAGCTCATGGTGGTTTTGGTTATGGTGTAAGGAACAAGAGTGGAGAGATCTTGCTTGAGTTTGCTTTAGCAAAGAAGTTAGTTATAGAAAACTCGATGTTCAAAAAGAAGGATGAGCACTTGATTATGTACAAGAGTGGTGGGCATGCAGCCCAAATTGACTACTGTTTAGTACGGAAGGATGATCGGAGCTCGCGTCTACACTATAAGGTCGTGCTGGGTACAGAGATGCTCACCCAACATAGGTTATTAGTACTAGTGTTTCGTATAAGGAGAAAGATTGTCGAGAAGAAGATTAAGGTCAGGCAAACTTAAGACTCAACTCTCTTAAATGATGATAATTCAAAACACATATTAATTAAACAAATAAATTAAGTAACTATATTTAGTTGTTTAAGTCGGTCCAAAATTATATTGAATATAAAGTGAATAATTGATATATATTTTAAGTCCGAAATGATGAAATATGTTTAAATGACTTAAGTTTATCTTAAGGTTGAATTTATAAGTTTTGAAATAAGTTTAAATAGCTTTAAGATAATCATGTTAATAATAAGGTTAGTTTCGTAATTATATTTGAAATATTTTAATAGGTCAAGGTTTATTAAAATTAACTTTGAAATATTTTAATAGGTCAAAATATATTGAAATTAAGTTTGAATTAAAGATATAGTATGTTTGAATATATTTTTATACGTCTTATTTAAAACGTTCGAATATATTATGTTGTTAAATTTGCATTTGAATTTAAAATGTGTGTTTAAGATATTTAGATGATTAAGTGTTAAAGTACAAGCTACACACGTTTTGTTATTAATTGTACACGGCTAATATTTGAATTTAAATAAGTTGTTAAATTATACTAATTAAAGTGTTTCCTATAAATAAGATGGTAGTTTAAATTAATACTAAAAATAGAAAATGACAATTTAAATTAATGCTAAAAATAGGAATTAATTTTGAATAATTATTTACACATTGAATTATCTGTTTTTGCTGTGTTTTCAATATCTTGTATGAGTTCTAACGTGGCAGCACAACAATGGTTGATAATAACAAACGAAATTATATGAGTTGTCAATGCAACGTCAGTTTGAGTTAAAGTTCAAGATCTTGAAGACTGCACAGATTATCCCGATCAACAAAATTGACGGATGAAGCTTTCTTGCTCTTCAAGGATATGTTGAGGCGTGACATATATAAATACAAGGCTTCGTTCAAGGATTATGTTTTGCACCTGTTCTTACATTTCTCTCTTATTTACTAATCTAGTATTCTCTAAGTATTCAAAAGAGTTGTAATTCTGAGTTCATCTAGCTCTTACAATTTGTAATAAGATTAAGTGTTAAAAAAAAGAGTTAGAATTTTCATAGATTAATACGCCTAACTTAGAATACTTTTTAAAGTGTTCAACTTGTAATCTCTATTGTGAGATTGGGATTTGCTTTTATTAAAGGAACTTATAAGACGTTCTTCAAGGGGAAGAACGTGGTGAGTGAAGATAGAGAGATCTTCTAGTTTGTCTTAAAGTCTATTAATAAAAGGTGTTGAATCCTACGGGTTGGAAGAGAACCCATAGGCGGGGAATATGTTGTTTAGAACCGAACCTCGTTAACTATCGTGTGTTATAGTTTAAGTTTATTTCCGCACATACGTTATAGTTTTACAAATTGACTTAAAACTGTTCCAGAATACATTTTTGAAAGATTACTCAATCTCTTGAGATAACTTTCCAGACAAAAATTTTAAACGCCCATACTCTTTATTCACCCTCCCTCTAGAGAGTAATCGACCTCCAATCAACTTTCACAAACGATCATGTGGGGTAGACTTAAAGGGGATATGGTCGCAATCTTATCAAGCAAGATTAAGACGTCGGGCTACCAAAGTATATTAGAAGATGCATATCAAATGTGGGCGACCATGGCGGAAACCATTCGAAAGGTGGCAAAGGAGACTTTAGCGGTGTCGACAGGGAAACCAAAGGTGTACAAACAGTTGTGGTGCTGGAACGAAGAAGTGCAAAAGAAGATAAAGGAAAAAAATAGGAGATTCAAGGAGCTCATGACTTGCACTGAGGAGGAGGATAGGATACTTAAGAAGGAGAAGTATAGAGAATCAAAACAGGCGGCAAAGAAAGAAATAGCAGAGGCAAAAGATCGCGCGTTTGAAGCCTTTTATCAAAAGCTTGATACCAAAGAGGGGGAGAAGTATGTTTTAAGTTGGCCAAAGCAAGATCTAGGTAGAAGAAGGACTTAGGGACAGTGAAGTTCATTAAGGATGAAGGTGGACGAGTATTCCTTAGACAAGAGGACATTAAAATGAGATGGCATCAATATTTTTCCAAATTGCTCAATGAGACTAGGGATCTAAAGGAGGAAAATCGATAAACTTCGGACATCCAAAGAACACAAGATCATGGGTCGATTATTAATATTACCACGACGGAAGTAGGAGAAGCTCTCAAAAAAATAGGGGGATCAAAGGCAGTTGGACCTAATAACATTCCGATTGAGGTGTGGAGGGGTTAAGGAGAGGAGGGAATTCATTGGCTTACTAACCTCTTTAATGTCATCTTGAGGTCTAGTAAGATGCCAGAAGAATGGAAGGTTAGCATGCTTATCCCACTGTTTAAAAACAAGGGTGATGCACAAATATGCAGGAACTATAGAGGGAACAAACTTCTACGCCACAATATGAAACTATAGGAAAGAGTGATTGAGAAAACAATTAGACGAGAGACGATAATTGTAACATTTGGGAATTTAAATAAAATAATATTTGGGCTTTAAACCAATTAGGAAACCTACCATAATCAAGTAAGTTAAGTAAGTTTTAATAATAATAATAATAATAATAATAATAATAATAATAATAATAATAATAATAATAATAATAATAATAATAATAATAATAATAATAATAATAATAATAATAATAATAATAATAATAATAATAATAATAATAATATATCTAAAAAATAAATAAATAAATAAATAAATAAAATAATATAAAAACCCAAAACCCCTTTCTTTCTTTTCCTTATTCGTATGAACCTAAGGAATCAGGCAACTATTCTTACTCCTTCTTCACTCGAACACATCAAGAAGCTTTAAGAAGATTTTCGATCCGTGCAAGAATTAAACTACAGACCAGCATTGTTCTTCTTCTTCCTCTTCCCACTGATCTTCGAAAGACATGCGTGCGAAAATCAGTTGATTTTCTTTGCTTTGTGATTTTCAAGGTAAAGGTTCTATACTGCTACATTTTCGATTGTTTTGTGTAAATTATGGCTAAATTGATCCTTCTTGCTCATTCTCCTCTGAATTCATATCACAATGAGTGTAGAAGCACCCGAAAACTTCCTTCCTTGACTTGGATTCTGCCGAAATAGGGAGGTTAGAGTGAGTTTTGGTTCGATTGCGAAGACACCAAATTCAAGTCGAAAAATCAACATTGAATCTGTTTTTTTTTTCATTTCTTGTTGCTGCAAATAGAAGGTAATCCTTCTTGCTTTCTTTTGTGCTTTTCTTAAATAATTATGTTTGTATTCATATGAAGGTTAGTGTCATTGATATACTTTCACTTGCATATCGCTTTACCATGTATAAAGCCCTAAATATTGATTAATCTAGTGATGATTGCTATGTGATTAAAGGAGATCGAGATTGAGAAGTTTTGGGGAAGAATTCTAAAATTAAATGTAACTTGGGTTTTATGATGTATAAATGGTAAATTGTTGAATGTTGAAATAATTTGTTGGAGTTATTAATTAGCATGAATTCACTAAGATTAGAATATCGATAGTGTTGGATGTAGGAAGATTATGGAAACTTGATGTACTTGAATATTAGGAGATTCTTGTGAAATTACTAATGGTGGATAAATCTTGTTGTTGTTATTAATCGAATAGTTGGGTAATTGTAAGTGTTGGATATAACCCTTGATTTTATATGATTGGTTGTTCTTGAAAGTATCTAGGGTTTGTATGGAAATTGTTTGTTGAATGGATAAATTAGTTGTGCTCTTCTATTTAGATATTTTTTTATTCTTGAATAGTTTCTTGGTTTTGAGTCTAGATGAACATAGAAGTGTTTGAAATGGAAATACAAAGGGAATTGTGGAGACGTATGATCTTTACAAGAATATAAGCTAGACTAAAGCAAGGTTATATTTTGACAATATTGGGGTTTGAAATTAGAACCTGCGCGATCTTTGAAATTAGAAATATTAGAATAAAAGATGGAACTAAGATGCGTTCTTAGGATGAGATGCATGAGCTATAAGAACCTAGTTGTAGTATCGTATGCTTTGTTGTGATGCTATATTTGTTACGCTTCAGGAAGCGACATTATCTAGGAGCCCTTCTAGTGATCGCGGAGTACCAAACTAAGCTTCTTGAAGCGTTCTTTTTGGTGAGTAGTAGCAGTCCCTTAAAGGGTCTGGCCAGACTACATTCTTGAAAATAAACATTTTACTAAAGCTCTTTTGAAATTGGAAATTGTTGAGACAAATGTTGTTGTGAATGCTTATGTTGATATTATGATATGGTCAATGGATTGGGCTTGAGAGCTGGTCATTGACGGAGTTAAGGAACATTGTTCCCTGCTTCCTGTTTTTAAAAACGAATTGTCATTCAGATATTGACTAGCTTCACCTGAGAGCGACATAGCCTTAGAGCTATGGGGCACCTCTCAAACTAGACTCCCTATGCGCACATAGATCTAGGAAACTGATGTTGCCTTTAAACCTTTGTTTGGAAAATTAATGTTTTTTGTTGTTTTGGATTGTTACTTCTCATTCAGTTTAATCTAACCCTCTGTGGTTTCCAACTTTTAGTTTGCTTACAGATCAGAACTAGTTGGGAATAATGGATTAGCGGAGGT